>NC_056747.1:1194188925-1194246425 GCF_019279795.1 Protopterus annectens | reverse complement strand
TCCAAAAAACAACAAGTAGTAAGGATATAAAACAAAAATCAGCGGAGCGGAACACGGCAAGCAGGAGATGAAATCCTCTTATGATAAAAATGTCCTCAGTAGCACTGTATAACACAATGAAGTTCAAAAAGATTCCAAACGGGTAAAAAGCTTTATTACAAAACAACGAGTTAGCGCTTTCACCTATTCAGGCTTCCTCAGACTCAACACTACAATACTCTCATTAATTGATTATATACACTAAACAGGCGGGAAAACCAATTAAACAAAACAATTAAACTGTTGAAACTCTAAAGAAAAAATATGTATACATAATAAAGCTATGTTAAAACTGTGAAAACATTAACAATCTTAAAACATATACATATATACATAAACCATGGTAACATATAAAACAAATATGTATAGACCCAAGATCTAAAAAGGCATAAAATCAGGATACAAAAAAGGAAAATAAAATGAAGGATAAAAATAAAAATGACATGTGGAATATGTGTGTCATATTCCTCATTTGTGTACCTTCAATCTCCTCATCTTCAGGAAGGGTTTAACAGATAATTTAACATTCAGACCTGGTGGAATATCAGATCTGAATCTCATGATCCAGAAATTCTCCCTTCCTTCTGTGTGCGTCCTAACATCCCCTCCTCTGCAATTAATGCTAACTCTCTCTAAAATCCTAAAACTGAAAGTATGAAGGGGACCACACTCAAGTACATGCTTGGCCAAGGCGTTATGCTTGTGTGCCATCCTAATGCTATACAGATGTTCACGTATGCGATCTCTAAAACTCCTGTTGGTCTTGCCAACATAAAAGGATTGGCACAAGGAACAGGTGGCTAAATAAACTATGTTGTTGGTCATACAGTCCCCAAATGCCTTGATAAAGTACAGATGTTGAGTGACTGGAAGTGAAAAAGTAAGACTAGAATTGATGTATTCACAGAAATTGCAGTGACCACACCTGTGTGTC
The DNA here is from genome assembly GCF_019279795.1 of Protopterus annectens. Classification (NCBI taxonomy): domain Eukaryota; kingdom Metazoa; phylum Chordata; order Ceratodontiformes; family Protopteridae; genus Protopterus; species Protopterus annectens. The sequence continues at coordinate 1,194,245,452 of NC_056747.1, read as the reverse complement.
CCATTTGATGTCTTTGAACATGGTGGATCTATAGGTGCTCTATCACATAATAATCTTTTAAGATTTTTCTTATTCCTATGCCTAAAAATAGGAGTTTCACCCAAAGTATCTCTAATCAAAGGGTCTGCCATCAAAACCTTCCAATGTGTCTTAACGATGTCCTTGATGTTACCAACATCAGTGGTATAAAAAATAGAGAAAGCTGTACGGTGTGTAACAGATGTAATGGGCTGACTAGATAAATCTATCTGATTAGCCCCCGTTTCTGAAAAATACGGGGCAGCAACCCCTGTCCTAGAACCTGCAATACTCTCAGTGCCCCTGGATATCTCATTAACACTATAACCACGGTCAACCAACCTTTGATGTAATTCACTCATATCATGATCAAAACCAGAGGAGCTAGGATTATATCTAGAAACTCTGGTAGCCTGTCCCTTAATGATGTTATTAAATACATAAGGAGGATGCATGCTAGAACGATGTAACAGAGTGTTCATGTGACAGGGTTTCCTGTAGACCCCTGTATTGATTAGCCCACCAGGTAGTTTCTCTACAAAGATGTCTAAAAATGATATCTTGTGAACAGATATCTCATAACTAAAACTCAGATAAGTAGTAGATGAGTTAATAGATTGTATAAAGCTCAATAACTCCTGGTGACCTCCTTTCCATAGAAAGAAAAGATCCTCTACAAAGCGTCTGTAGAAAGAAACGTGTTCCATAAATGCAGATAGGGGATACATGTACTCATGTTCCCATTCAGCCATAAACAGATTGGCGTAGCTATTGGCACAAGAAGTGCCCATAGCTACGCCGTCCTTCTGTAGAAAGCATCTCCCTTCAAAGTAAAATATATTGTTAGACAAAACCAAGTGTAATAGGGAAGTCAATAAACTGACCTTAGAGTCAATCATATTGGATTCACGTCTTAAGTAACGCTCTACCATGTCTATGCCTAATGAATTAGGTATAACAGTGAAAAGAGATTGCACGTCCATTGTGACAAAAATGAAATCAATATCTCCTGATAGTCCTTTCAAATGGTCATATAGATCAAGCAAAAACTGTCGTGTACCTTTTAAAACATATATATTATTATCAACAATCAGTCTCAAAATGTTCTCTATAAAGATGGAGGCTGGTTCTGTTATCCATCCCCTACCAGCTACAATCGGTCTAAGGGGTGGATCATTAAGGTCTTTGTGAATTTTAAGAAGACCATTAATGAGTGGGATAGTAGGCATAGGTACATCTAAAAACAAAAAAAGATTATTGTCTATCAAGTTGCTATTCAATGCTGGTGGGCTAAACAATACAGGGGTCTACAGGAAACCTTGTCACATGAACACTCTGTTACATCGTTCTAGCATGCATCCTCCTTATGTATTTAATAACATCATTAAGGGACAGGCTACCAGAGTTTCTAGATATAATCCTAGCTCCTCTGGTTTTGATCATGATACGAGTGAATTACATCAAAGGTTGGTTGACCGTGGTTAGAGTGTTAATGAGATATCCAGGGGCACTGAGAGTATTGCAGGTTCTAGGACAGGGGTTGCTGCCCCGTATTTTTCAGAAACAGGGGCTAATCAGATAGATTTATCTAGTCCGCCCGTTACATCTGTTACACACCGTACAGCTTTCTCTATTTTTTATACCACTGATGTTGGTAACATCAAGGACATCGTTAAGACACATTGGAAGGTTTTGATGGCAGACTCTTTGATTAGAGATACTTTGGGTGAAACTCCTATTTTTAGGCATAGGAATAAGAAAAATCTTAAAAGATTATTATGTGATAGAGCACCTATAGATCCACCATGTTCAAAGACATCAAATGGGACACACAGGTGTGGTCACTGCAATTTCTGTGAATACATCAATTCTAGTCTTACTTTTTCACATCCAGTCACTCAACATCTGTACTTTATCAAGGCATTTGGGGACTGTAAGACCAACAACATAGTTTATTTAGCCACCTGTTCCTTGTGCCAATCCTTTTATGTTGGCAAGACCAACAGGAGTTTTAGAGATTGCATACGTGAACATCTGTATAGCATTAGGATGGCACACAAGCATAACGCCTTGGCCAAGCATGTACTTGCGTGTGGTCCCCTTCATACTTTCAGTTTTAGGATTTTAGAGAGAGTTAGCATTAATTGCAGAGGAGGGGACGTTAGGACGCACACAGAAGGAAGGGAGAATTTCTGGATCATGAGATTCAGATCTGATATTCCACCAGGTCTGAATGTTAAATTATCTGTTAAACCCTTCCTGAAGATGAGGAGATTGAAGGTACACAAATGAGGAATATGACACACATATTCCACATGTCATTTTTATTTTTATCCTTCATTTTATTTTCCTTTTTTGTATCCTGATTTTATGCCTTTTTAGATCTTGGGTCTATACATATTTGTTTTATATGTTACCATGGTTTATGTATATATGTATATGTTTTAAGATTGTTAATGTTTTCACAGTTTTAACATAGCTTTATTATGCATACATATTTTTTTCTTTAGAGTTTCAACAGTTTAATTGTTTTGTTTAATTGGTTTTCCCGCCTGTTTAGTGTATATAATCAATTAATGAGAGTATTGTAGTGTTGAGTCTGAGGAAGCCTGAATAGGTGAAAGCGCTAACTCGTTGTTTTGTAATAAAGCTTTTTACCAGTTTGGAATCTTTTTGAACTTCATTGTGTTATACAGTGCTACTGAGGACATTTTCATCATAAGAGGATTTTATCTCCTGCTTGCAGTGCTCCGCTGATTTTTGTTTTATATCCTTACTACAATATTTTTATGCTGATGAAGATGCAGTCACCAGGAAATTCATTTTGCTAAACCTAGCTGGGTCAGAGGCCATTAAAAGACAGCGTTCATTTGTGTATGCAACAGCAGTATATGAAGGAGAAGAGGAAAACGAACAGTCACAATGTTGTACAGGCTGAATCAAGGGAGGACTCAGTGTCTGAAACGCAAATTCAGGGAAATGTGTAAAACAAATGCTCCCCTAATGTGACATTTGTCTGGGGGTTGCACAAGAGATCAAAAGCAAGGAGAAACTTTTGCAGCTTATATTACTGACCTGAGAAACAAAAGCTGAAAACGTGCAGGTTTGGGGACTTAAGAGGAATTAATAAAAGCAGGCTTGTGTGGTATTAGTGCTGCAGTGAGAAAGATTTTGCTTCATGACAGTGATTTAACGCTAAGCAAAGCTATTGAGATTTGTCAAAGCCATGAGGTTACATAAAGACTCAAGTATGCTTGCAAGTGATTAGAGCATGGTTTCAGCAGGCTCCAGAGCAAATGTAGACAGAATGCAACACATGGCTAGCAAAAGCAGGCCTAAGCACATGGCAGTTGTAACCCCTGCAAATGTGGAAGGTAAAACCCATAGTTTTCCAGCAAGGTGCAAGACTAGTTCAGTGAGAAGGACATGCTCAGTGCAGTACAAGGATGGAGTCAGCAAAATCCAAATCAAGTTTTGTTAACAGTCGCAAATGTGGTGCTAATCATGAGTCAGAGAGAGAAAAGTGCTTAGCATTTGGTCAGCAATGTCACAAGTGTAAAAAATTGAACCATTTTCAAAAGTCTTTCAAATCAAGTAAACCTCAAAGTCAGAAAGAAGGGTCACTTAAAACCCTACATTCTACGTAGATGGTGTATCAGTAACTGGTGAAAAGGTTGATGCAGAAGGTTTGTTGGAAAGAATGAAGTGTTTTGTACTGTCCAGATCAATGGTAAATTCAACACGCTCAGGGCAGACACTGGTTCAAAGTATAATGTTATGTCATCAGACACATTTGCCAATTTGCGAGCTGGTGAGCAACTTAATGTGGCCAGTTGTGTGAAACTTGTTGCTTATGGAGGTGAAGAAATTCAAACCAAAAACTCAGTAGTGCTTTCATGTTATTGGCTAGGAACTGCTACAGCTTACTATACTATGTAGTCCGAAGACCTATGCAGTCATTGTTGGGTCTCAGAGACAATTTGAGAATGAATCTGCTTTCCTTTATCAAAGTAGTTCATCATATAAGCACGTCCCATTTCCAATTTTACTGAAGCTATTTTCTCAGAGTATGCTGACATTTTCGATGACAAGTTAGGCAAACTTCCAGATGTGTTTTCTTATGAAGTTAGACCCAGAGATCAGTCCAGTGGTCAGAGCAGCAAGAAAAATTCCAATAGCTATGCAGGACAAAGTCAAAGCTCAGCTGGATAAAATGGTGCAGAAAGGTGTAATTTGTCCGGTTATAGAACTGACGGAATGGGTGCCGTCCATGGTAGCAGCCCACAAACAAGCCTCAGATGAAATCAGAATTTGACCCAAGAGATTTGAACATAGCTTTAGAGAGAGAGAGACCACATCATCCTATGCACGAAGTGGAGGAAGTTGCAGCCCTAGCACCGAATGCCACCATTTATTCTGTCCTGGATGCAAAAAGTTAATTTTGGGAAGTGATGCTTGATCGCAAAATCTTCACTAGACTACTTTCAGTACCCCATTTGGAAGATGCAGATCCTCCAGGATGCCATTTGTAATAAAAATTCAGCAGGTAAAGTCTTTCAGTGTGCAATGGAACAATTTTTTTCGGGTTACCCTTGTGCCATAATAGTAGATGATTTATTGGTTGGTTGAAGGCAATGGTGAAGCAGAGCATGACAGAAACCTTACGTTTTGGGCAAAGCACGAAGTGAACTTGAAGCTCAATCCTCTGAAGAAGTGCAAATTCAGACTACCAGAAGTTACATATGTAGGTCATTTATTTACTAGCACTGGCTTGCGACCAGACCTGTCCAAGCAAGCAGCCATTCTTGAGATGCCAGCACCGGATAATGTTCAAGCTCTACAAAAAATTTTCTTGGTATGGTCAACTATTTAGGCAAGTTTACACCAGTCTTCAGTGAGTTGACAGTGCCTTTGAGATAGCTGATGCGCAAAAATGTTACATGGTCTTGGCTGGAACAAAATGGAAGAGCATTTGAAGACCTTAAGCAGAAAAATGCCACCCCACCTACATTAAGATACTATGATGTCAAAAAAACAGTCACTCTTTCCTGTGATGCTTCAAAATTTGGTCTTGGCGCAGTTATTCTTCAAGAAGGCAGACCAGTACCCTATGCATCTAGAACTCTTACCCAAACTGAAATGCAGTATATGTTCAAATTGAGAAAGAACTTTGGCAATAGTATTTGCATGTTCAAAGTTTCATGATTATATTTATGGTAGAGATCTTCAGATTGAGATTGAAAGTGATAATCAACCTCTAGTCACTATTTTAAAGAAGTCTATGCATACAGCTCCAGCAACACTACAAAGAAAGATGCTCAGATTACAAAAGTAGAACTTCAAAATTGGCTATACAAATGGCAAACTTGTTTATCTGGCTGACACCTTATCCAGATCGCCCAGAAATACAGCAGAAGAGCTTAATACAAGTGAACTTTGCCTTTAATGTCATGGCAGTGCGTAATTTCTCTACCACAAGACTTGATGAGCTGAGGGATCATACATAGACTGATCCAAAAAAAGCAGCTCAACTACTACATTAATACTGGATGGCTGTCAAAACAATCTAGCGTACCACCTCAAGTGTAAACTTATTTACCTTACAGAGATGAGAGGTTGATGCAAGATGGCATTATTTTCAAAGGTACTAATTTTTTTGTTCCTGCTTCATTACAGCATGAATATATCCAGATTTTGCATTCTTAGTCACCCAGGTTCCGAATCTACCAAAAGATGTGCAAGAGGACTAGTATTTTGGCCTTCTCTAGCAAAAGACATTGATAAAGTACTTTCTTCTTGTTCAGTATGTAATAGTACAAAACCGCATTTGCAAAAAGAACCACTTCAGCTAAGTCAAGTTCCTGAACTACCTTGGTCAAAAGTAGCCACTGATATATTCGAGTGGAACAATCAGCACTAGTTAAGTGTTGGTAGACTCTTATTCAAACTGGTTTGAGATAAGATTTGCTACCTAACCTAAAGTACACTGCTGTTATAACCAAGATGAAATGTCATTTCTCAGTCCATGGTAGTCTGCACAAAGTTATTTCTGACAATGGTACCTAATTTACAAGTTAGCTGTTTCAGACATTTGCAAAAGAAAGGGACTTAGAACACCCACAGTCAAATGGACTAGTTGAACGTGCAGTAGAGTGCTAACAGATTACTAGAGAAGTTAAAAGCACGATAATACTGATTTTTTTTTGAATATACTGAATTTCAAACATACCCTGTGATGATATACTTGGCTCGCCTGCTCAGAGACATCTAGCAAGGCAAACCAGAACACTGCCTATCCATTCCAATTTGTTGAGGCCTAAAGCTAAACATAGAACAATCAAAGCCCAACTATTCAGAAAGCATTCTTTCCAGAAGTCCAGTTATGATAAATCAAGTAGATTTCTTCATCCATTGAAAGGAGAGACAATGAGGATATAAATGGTGAAAGGTTTCGACTGGATTGGTCAAGTAACCGGTAGAATCTGAGGGTGTGGAGTACAGGAGAAATCACAGACATCTTCCTGTATCAGACTCTATATTAAAGCATTGTTCCTGTGATACAGACTCAGTATCTCAGAGCAATCCAGACAATGTTCTTGCTATAGAACATGTCTTGACTTCGACTTCCATTCCTGATGATGTTCCTGATGTCTCCAAAGTTGAACATTGAGACGGTCCCAGTTGCTAGACCTAGTTCTAATTTCTATATCACACGATTTGGTCATATTTCCAGACCTAGTGTGAAATGCACAGCAACCTGAATACAACTGTCTGTATGTATTTAGTTCTGTATAATCTAATGCATGACCCATTTCTCAAAGAGGGAGGATGTAGAATAGTGCGTGTGTGTTGTACCTTTAAGAAGCATTTCATGGACAGCACTTGCATATAAATAGCAAGCACGCGCTAGGTTCAGTGCCATTTTGAGAGTGCACCCAGACAGTGAGCATGTAGGAGTGTGACAGCCAGTCTGTAAGTTTACCCAAGTTGAAGTTCTTAAGCCTCAATCCTGATGTGTGTGTACATAATAAAGCTGCTTGAACAGAATCCACGAATGTTTGTCTGTTTTATCCTGACTAGACGAGCGACACATGGGAGGTTAATTCAAATGTAGGGTAGTAATTAAAAATGCAAGTAAAACTAAAGCAATAAGTTATTTCCCACTATTTTTGTAAATCCCCTTGCACATTAAATAGTCTAGGTGCCTCTTCATTCGGTTTGCTCATAATCCCACAAATGTTTTTCATGCCCGACTGTTATCATTAAACCCCAGCATTTCAAATTTCTTTTCATTCCCTCTTCTGTTTGGTTTAAGTTACCATTTGTGCAGTACTCTTATTTGAGCTACTATCCCATGCATCTCTGGTATTTTTTGAGGACCCTTCACCCTTCATCTTCCTCCCACATGCCATCTCAGGCATTTCTAAATCTGCCTTTACCTTTCTACTGGTCTCATTTTCCCTACAGCTCTACCAGCTTCTGTACCTCTATCAGCTTTTCTAATCACTTGTGTGAAAAGGCCACAGGGAGAGAGGGCATCCAACCGGTTCTCCACATCCTACATTTAATGATCTAGAAAACTCCATTTACTATCCCCTCTCACTCAGGCTCACTGCATACTTCCTTTAAAATCACACCTACAAATCCTCCCAAATATGTTTTAAATAACCATACAGATCTAACTGTGTCAAAGATCTTTTGCTCTTCTCTATCCATAAAATTGTGTTAGGGCCCACTAACTTCTAAACCAAAATAAAGGGCCAGCACCAATGAAGTAAAGTGTGAATTTAATATACATTTCAAATCAACCAGGGAGTGTAAACTACCCCCCCCCCCCCACCAAGTCAGCACAAAAGTGCCAGATGCCTTTCTTTCCAGCTCAGTTTTAACAAGGGCTTTCTCTGCACGTTTTTCCTCAACTCCCTTTGTATCCCTGATCAGCTCTTTCCAGGTTTGCTGCCGCAAGTCATCTCCTTTACCATTAGTCCTTTCCCTGTCTTTTCCCCCAACTGCTGCTTTAAATCTGTCCCACTAGTGCTTCCCAAGTCTGTTTTGTCTGTAGTGTTCTTCTTCACTGCTCCCCCTCACTGTCTGATTTTGTAACTGTTGCTTTCCCTTCAAGCTTTCCAGTCATAACTTGCTTATGTCCATATCAAAGCTACCCCTTGTTCACTCTGTCCATACCACAAGGCTCAACATGCATATCTCAGGTATTCCTTTCAGTTTCCTTCATCCCTTTTTAGGGTTTCCTCTTTTCTAATATCACATCCAGTTTAATGACTTGAGTCAGGCAGTTTAAATTAAGTGCGCACACACTTTTTTTCAGAAGGCATTTCTCTCCCTAAATCCTTCCACTTTCCCCTTTCATGTTCATATTGTACTATATTTTGCCAAACACCCATTTCTCTATATCTAGTGCAACAATGAAGCCCTTCCTAAGACTAACCCCCACTCTTTTTATCAGATTCCACTGTTCAAAAGAACCTGCTGTAAAAGTAATCCATATCCTTGTACAGGGCATACAAGTTCCCTATTGTTGATCTATTTCTCCTTACTCTTCCCTGCCAAATAATCCATTCTGCCACCCCACTTTTCCTCACCCTTCCAATACTTACTTGCCCCCTACACAAACTACTTTCCTCTTCTTCCCCCTTCAACTTCACTATCTGCTTCTCCTTTGGAGCACTGTGAGCTCATGACCTTCTCTTCTTAATTTTAATCTATCCTCTTGAAGCAATACCACATCTCCCTGCACACTTCTCATTCTGCTGTACACTTTTCTTCCCTTCAAGTGTAAAACCTCCTCATGTTTCAGAATTACTACTTTCAATCGGTGTTCAATCCCTTCGGTTTCCTTTGGTTTTACACCCTCCCCTACCCCTGTCACTGCCTTTTAACTGTTTTCACTTTACGGGTTTTCCTGTGGAGCTGGACTTTCCATTCTGTGGCCTTCAGCTATACCTGGACCACCTCCCCCCAGCCAGTGATTTTAGCACCTCTGAACTGGAGTTAATCTAGTTCATTTTTTCACCAGTTGCTCCCCCCTCCTTCCTGCCTTCACTTCCTCAGTCTCCTATCCATTGCTCACACCTTTACCCCCCCCCCCCGTTCTTACAGTCACTACTTATAGGTTCATAGGTTGGTACTAAGCTATCAGCCCTAGGGCCTATACAAGCTTAGCCATAACAATTCCCTGGATATTTCTTCCCAAAATATTTACTTCCCTGGACCCTGACTGATGTGATCCCCGGGGTTAATTTCCTATCTCCCATCCAATCGTCAAGGTTCCTTTTGAAGAGGGCCAAGGAGGCGCTCTGCTTGACATGTATGGGCAGTCTATTCCAGGGTATAGGGAGTCTCTGGGTCAGGAACCTATCCCTCCAGCATGTTTTGCTCATTGTGATGACAAGGTTTAGATCCCTGGAGCGTATGGCTCTGAGGGATTGGGATTTCTTTAAGTGGAGCATGTCCAACAGCTCAGAGTTTGACATGGCCTTGTATGTTAAGCAGAGATCGCCTCTTGAGTAGACGATATGCCACATAGTATAGCTGGAGTTTTTTTTTTTTTTTTTTAGCGAGGTATTTCTGCAGCCTTTCCAGCTGTTGCAGATGTCTTTTGAGGTACATACCAAATGGGGCGTTGTAATCTATAAATAGGTCTAATGAGGGACGAGTACAGTGGGACAATGGCCTCCTTTTTTCTGGATGAAAAGCCCTTAGTGAGGAGGTGTGCCACATAGAAAGATTTCCCGACTGTTGTGGCGATGTGGTTATCGAAGGTGAGACCACTGTCCACCTGTGTCCCCAAGTCTCTCAACACATTTTCGTGTTTAGTGTACTGCCACCATTCTATTAAACCCTGGCACCAAAAGCAATCCTTGCCCAAACCCTAACAAAACCCCTGCTGAACTAGCTACCCTTTTCAACTCCTACTTCATAGACACTGTATCCAAACTTGCTTCCACCTTTCCTACAGCTACTCACAGCAGCAACCCCACTTCTACAAACCATACCCCAGAAAAGCCTTCCCACCAGTCTTTCTCCTTCTCTCACGTTCCCACTTCCACTATTTCTAAACTCCTGCTAAAACTCAATCCCGGTAGCACCCCACCAGTTAGTTTACCCCCAGAATACCTTCAAATGTCTGCCAAATCCATCAGCTACCCCATAAGCACTCTCATAAATAGATCTATCCAAGAAGCCTGTGTACCATCCATTTGGAAGAAAGCTTACATCATACCCTTACATAAAGGCGGTAATAATTTGGACACCTCAAAATTTCCACCCTATAGCCATTCTATCTCCTATTTCTAAAATAATGGAAAAATTTATTCAAATTAAACTCCTGGATTACCTATCCCAAAACAAACTACTTTCCACAACTCGGCATGGATTCCCACCCTGGCCATAGTACAACTGCTCTCCTATCCTTCCTAGACACTGTTCACCACAGCCGCAATGATGGTAAACTTGTCTCAGCACTCTTTCTTGATCTCACTAAAGCTTTCGACACCATCTCCCATCCTCTCCTCCTTTCTAAGCTCTCACTCCTTGTCTTGTCCACACCTATCCTTAACTGGTTCACCAGTTACCTCACAGACAGACAACAATCCACCAAATGGTTGCACTCTTCTTTCCTCATCACTTCTACCGGAGTTCCCCAAGGATCCATCTTAGGCCCCCTCCTGTTCAGTATTTTTATTAATGACTTTCACTCCACTATCACTCATGCATCTGTAGTTCAATACACGCATGATTCTACTATTATCTGCTCTGGTAACTCTGAAACCAAACTTCTGACTATCGCCCAGAATGCTATCTCTATTACCGAAACCTGGATGACAAATAATCACCTCACCCTCAACCCAAATAAAATAAAACTCTTGCTCTTTACGCCCAAAACAAGTACCACCATTATTTTCTCCTCCAACAAGACTGCCTTAGGGGTAGTTTCCCCATACTAAGTTACTTGACATAACCTTAGACGACAACTTAACCTTTGACCAACACATCCACACCACCATAAAAAAAAAAAAAAAAAAAAAAAAACACAGTAAAAACTTGGTACCCTCTACCGACAAACACTTTGACTACTCTACTAGAAAAACATTTGCCCAAACTTTTCTCCTAGCTTCTCTCCTCTATGGTGCCCCCATTCTGACAAACATCCAATCATCATTAAAAATATAAAATGGAGAGCTGCTATAAAAAAATTACTAAATTCTTTACTAGAGCAAAATATTCCTCCCACCATTGTTACTCATTACAATCCCTGAACTGGCTAAAACTCCCACAACACCTAACTTGCATACAACTAGTCACAACACACAAATTCATCTATAATTCCTCCAAATGCCCAGCCCTGGCTTAACTTCTGACTGTTTATCAACCAAACCATTCTCTAAGATCTGAAAATCAATCACTTATCCAAGTTAAGAGACCTAAACTCCTTGTAGGGTAGTACCTTTACTCTTTCATTGTAGCTAAATTCTGGAATGCCCTTCCATCTTTTCTAAAGACTATAAATAATGCCCAGTCATTCAAATAAAATCACTCTACCAACATCTCTCCTCTCAATGGCTATGCCCTTGCACCATCCCCAATTCCTCAGTCACCCGATTACTAACCTGACTCATCTCTCAGATTGTACAATAAGGAGAGTGAAGAAGAGTGTGGGTCTCACCCTTAATCACAGCACAGTGTGCCTCACATGGTTTAAGTGCAGATTATCATTATCTGTCTGATCTACTGAATACCTGCCAAGCACCAGAGTCTTCCACAAAATGTTGCTATACATTGCCTATGTTACTGTGTCACTTCTGACTCCTATATTATTCTATTGTAGATTGTTAAATGCTGTTATTAACTATCTAAATCTCTTAATTATGTAAATTTTTTTTGAGCTTTTCTCCCCAGGCCTCCACTGAAAATGGACTCATTTCAGTTCAATGGACTTTCCTGGTTAACAAAAGCAAATAAATAAATTAAATAAATTCATGTTTTTTCCCAAAGGGGATAACTATACATTTCTTGGCATTAAGCTTGGGCCAATGGCTCTGGCACCAAGCATCTGTTTCTGTAAGGCCTTTTTGTAGAACATCCAGATCATTTGGGGATTCAATAATGGCTCCTAGTTTGCAGTCATCTGCAAACTTAGTCAGAGTCCCTTAATGTTGGCCTGTACTTCAGAGACATAGATGCCAAACAAGAGTGGTGCCAGGACTGAACCCTGAGGTACTCCCATTTGTCACTTGTCTGAAGCTGGATTTGGAGTCTGCTACTTTTACAGTCTTGGTTCTGTCAGTAAGCCAGTTGGCAACCCATCGAGTGACGTAGGGATTTATGCCCCGCTTAGTAAGTTTATCTAATTTCAGAGTGGGGGATGGTGTTGAAGGCCCTGGTGAGGTCCAGATAGGCTGTGTGGACCGCCTTACCCTCTTCCACAGCTTTGGAGACCAATTCGAAGAAATCAATCAGGTTCAGGAGACAAGACCGGCCCTTCACGAACCCAAACTGGGTGGGGTCCAATGTTTGAAGGTTGCCAATGTCTTTGTTTATAAGTTCCATGATAATGCGTTTCATGCCATTTCAGATCAGGCTCGTCAGATTGATGAGACGGTAGTTCCTGGGATCCAAGGTGTTTCCTTTCCAGTTGATTTACTTCTGTGACACCCTCAGCCATTCCATTGCACTCTTGTCCCGATATATTGCAGTGAAGCCAAAGACTGCTGTTTGCATAATTCTTCTCCAATTCCCTCTTTTGTAACACTTTTGACCCCCCCCCCCAGTCTGAATGAGAGGGCTTACGTTTTCATGAAAACTACCAATATAAATATATCCTTTGTATCTGTGGTGCAACAACTAGCACATTCACGATTTATGCAAAAGGTTATGGGTTCTATTCCCACGCTACATAGCATTATTGACACTGCAGTACAAGGAGGGTGATGCACTACTGAGAAAGCCATCTCTCAGATTAAACAGACGCTTCATTTGCTAGACTTGGTGGTAGCTCTAGTCAATGTAAAAGATCTCATGGCACCTATCAAAGAGAGTAGGGGTCCTTTAAATACAAAATAACTCTTATTTACAAAACACGTACAAACACTTTCATAATTTCGTATACAATCATAATAAATTTTCATCCTTATTAGACTCCCCACTCCTTTTCCCATGACCGCCGTCTAATTTCACTTAATAATGTTGTTAAAATCCATTTACTATTAAACAATTTATTCTTTCATTCCAGCTCCCTCATTGGACCCCACTACCGTTTGCTTATTGAGAAAACTGATCATTGGATGATGCATTAATATGGGCCTGCACTATATCTTGCAACAACATGACAACCAGGGACATATGGCAAGGATTCTGTTTGTGGACTTCAGCTCTGCATTTAAAACAATAATTCCAGAACTTCTTCACTAGAAACTCTCCCAGCTTTCCATTCTGCTTCCACCTGTCAATGGATCACCAGTTTTCTAACAAATGAAAACAGCAGGTGAAACTGGGAAAATTTACATCTAGCTATCGCACAATCAATACAGGTGCCCCCCCCTCCCCACACAGGGATCTGTGCTCTATGCAGTGCTATTCTCCCTCTAAACTAATGGCTGCACCTCTAAGGACCCCTCTGTTAAACTTATTAAATACGCAGATGATACAACTATCAATCGGGCTGATCAGGAATGGTGATGACTCTGCATTACAGACGTGAGGTTGAGCAGCTGGCTCTTTGGTGTAGTTAGAATAATCTGGCACTGAATACTCTTAAAACTTTGGAGAGAACAATGGACTTTTAGGAGTGGTACTACATTATCCCCTCTCTTTACATTTAATACTGCGGTATCAGTTGTGAACATTTTCAGGTTTTGGGGATCTATAATCTCCTGGGACTTTAAGTGGGAGACCAATGTAGGGTCCATCATAAAAAAAAAGGCACGACAGCGAATGTACTTTCTGTGACAGCTGAGAAAGTTCAACCTCCTATAGGAACTGTCGATTCAGTTCTATACAGCAGTCATTGAGTCTGTTCTCAGCTCATCCATAATAGTGTGATTTGGATCTCTGTCTAATCATGACAAAAATAGGTTACATCGAATAGTCAGATCTGCCGAAAATATCATTGGTGCTAGTCTGCCCTCCACACAGGACCTGTACTATTCCCGAGTCATGAAAAGGGCAGGGAAAATCAAGGACCCTTCGCATCCAGGCCACCATCTTTTTGAACTATTACCATCAGCCAGATGTTGTAGAGGAATACGCATCAAAACAAGCAGAAATAAGAACAGTTTTTTTTTTCCACAGCCCATCAAGTTCGTAAAAGGTTAACTCAGCTTATTAGGTTGGGGTATTCTTTTTCCCCAAGCCTCAGAGGATTCTGCAGTATTGTTTACATATTATTAATACTGGTTTCTTCCAGTTTATTTCACTATTTCTTGCACTGAGTTGCACTTTGGACTTTGCATGTACATTTACTTTTTTGTCTTGTTCCTAATAGTTGCATGTATGTCGATTGTCTTGTTCTTAATAGTTGCTTGTATGTCGTTTATGTAATTCACACGAGTCACTGAAACCGGAGTCAAATTCCTTGTATGCGTGCATACTTGGCCAATAAATGAGATTCTGATTCTGGAGGTGTTGTAGGTTATTGGAGGAGGAGATGATGGTAATAGCTCTATTATCCAGTATGCAGACGAGAGAAGAGGCAGTGTGAAGGTTGTTGGTAAATATGTTAAAAAGAGTAAAGGTCCAAGTATGGACTCTTGTGGTACTCCAGTTTGGTTGGTTTGGTATTCGGAGATAAGTGCAGTGCTTGCACTGTGTGAGGGGTTAAAGCCATGTTGGGTGGGGGCAAGTGAGTTAACTGTTCATGGATGCACTTCTAGGGTAGTTTGGATGACAGTTAAGAGGGTTCATTGGAATTGCCTCCTTTGCGAAGTGGGGTGATGATAGATTTTTTTTCCACATGTTCGGGACATAGGATTCTATAACTGAGTGGTTGATCAGAATGTCAACGGGGTATGCTATGATCTTGGCAGCGAGTTTTAAGTATTCTGCTGGGAAGTCAGGGGAGACAGAGCATGACTAATTTTCCGAGGAGTCTCTGAATTTTTGTGGCTGGTATTGGTTGTAGTGAGAAGGGGCTAGATGGTGTAATATTGCTTTGATGAGGGGGAGAATAATTGTCTATGAGGGGGGAGAGGAGGACCTTTCTAAGTGAGGACTGCTTTTGTGGTGTACAGGAGGAGGGGGGAGGAATTTGATAAGGTGAGGAGTCTTTATTAATTTATTTGTGTATGCCATCTATAAAATGTGAGTTGAGCATAGTGGCCAATTGTGATGGCGTTTTTTCTGAGCATGGCAACGGGTTTTGTTTGGTACTAGGGGTAAGGAGATTAGTGATGCTTTTCCAGAATTGTTTTGGGTTGTTCCTATGGTTACTCAGTTGGTTAGAGAAATATTTTCTCGTCAGTACATACTAGTTGTTTAGCTTTGTTTCATAACTGATTGTATCGAAGTAGGTTACATTCATTTTTTGTTTTTATGCCATTCTTTTCAGGCCTTGTCCCTATCTTATAAGTGTTTAGTGGCCTTTGTTAGCCAGGGTGCGTGGTTTGACACTCTTAGTACAAGGAGGGGTTAGGTTATTGAGTGTGTCTAAGAATCTTATTAAAACAGTATAAGGTATCATCCAATGGGAGAGTTTTTACTGGGCATCAATATGAGAGTTTCAGAATGTTGATAAATTCTTGTTGATCAAAATGTTTTAGGTTTCTGGTGGCTTTATAGTTATGAGATTTCGATATATGTGGAGTGGATCTACAAGTGAAGTTGTCGCTGTGTACACTTGGTAGGGTCTTTAGATTTTAGCATTCAAGTGTATCTGAAACCAAGATCCAGTCGAGGATGGAAGAGATGGGTGAACTTGTAGAGGTTTATGTTGTTTGTTGGGAAGTCTGTTATTAAATCTTGCCAATTGAT
Organism: Protopterus annectens; assembly: GCF_019279795.1. Lineage (NCBI taxonomy): Eukaryota > Metazoa > Chordata > Ceratodontiformes > Protopteridae > Protopterus > Protopterus annectens. The sequence goes on along the minus strand of NC_056747.1, from coordinate 1,194,229,450 downwards.
GTTTACATCCCCCCATAATACATTTGTTGCAGATACCTTCTGACATCCAGGCGAGGATGTCCTCAAGGGTTTGGATATTTTGTCCTGGTGGGATACAAATACTAACTATGCATAACCGTTTAGGATTTGTTAATTTGTAGGGTTCCTATTAGGATTTCAGCATTTGAAAATGATGGGAGTGTTTTCTGGAAGGGTAGTATTGTGAGACAGTCAGCATAGATTAGGGATACCCCACCTCCTTTTTTGTTGGTTCTATCCTTCCATAGTATGTTAGAACCTGGGGAATGTTATTTCAATATCTTGGATTTGGGCTTTAGCCAGGTTTTGGGGAATGTTATTTCAATATCTTGGATTTGGGGTTTTAGCCAGGTTTTGGTGACTGTTAAGATGTCAGGGGTGTTTTGTGTTAGGCAAGCATGGATGTCTGTAATTTTGCTACAAACTCTACGAATGTTTAAGAATGCTATAAGTAGATCTTTAGAAAATGGAGTCATGGTTGAGTGTAGTTATGCCTGAGGGTCCTGGGTTGGGGTAGATGTCACCACATAGGGATAATCTGTTTTGGTTGTTAAAGGGATTGTTCTTGAATATTTTTTTTTAGGTTGCTAAATAGTGGTAGATGTTTTTATTTATGGTGGTATAAGGTAATATCTTTAGTTTTGATAAATGAATGAAATGGTATCTGAGTAGGCTTGGTGATATATTATGGAAACTGTTTAATGGTTTGTTACTGCATAGGGGAGAAGTTGTAGAAGTACTAGCTGTGGGGTGAAGTGTAGACTTGGGGGAGATAAGAATTAGTAGGCTAAGGGGAAGAGTTAGAAACAGATTGGAGACAGTGGAGTATGTAGGGCGTGCCACACTTAAAATGGATTTACAAAGGTTTTGGAGTGTGGAAGGTACTGTTATGGGTGGAGATTGGGGAAGAGAGGGGAGGAGGCTGTCGAAGAGTGGGGAGAGTATAGACAGAAGCGGATTGTGTGAGCAGGTGAAAGCTGATTGGAGGGGTGGAGTTACTGCCAAGTATAAATCTGGGGGGGTGCGGGGGTGGATGGGAAAGGGGTAGGGTAGTGGTGTGAGTCCAAAGTGCAAAGAGAGTGGGCAGAGCCAGCCCAACAGCTGCTAAGAAGAAAAAAATGTATCCGTGAGACTTGGAACTGAAACAGCTGAATGCTAAGTAAGTGAGAGCTGTGACTGCTAGTTTTCGGGGGGTGCTTCTGTTATTATAGCAGCAGTTTCAGCTGGGAGACACTGATGCAATTAGTCTCTCCATTGGGAAAACAGCTTGACTGAGCCTTGTTAGGACATGGAATAGCCTGAAACAGTGGTGTTTTACTGCCACCTACTGGCAGAAAGTGAGCAAGGCAAGGAGTGGGGGAAAAAAAGGGGGGGGGCACTATCAGCTGCTGTCCCTGCAAGTGTGGCACCACTTAATACAGGCAGTAATATGCCAATAAATTAAAGTTGTTCACAGGTATTAATTGCAAGAAAAGCACCTACATTAGCTTTACAGTACAAGAATTGAAACATACTGTTAGGCTCTATATGTCACTGAGGAGGAAGTACAACAGGTAGAGAGGTGAATGGGACCGGATGGAGGGAGGGTAGACCTGCACAGGATGAGCAGCACTTCAGAGTGGTGTGCACACAGTGATGTGGGACAGGGGGGCATCTGTCGTCTACGATGGTATTTTAAAAATACTAGTTCTTCATAAAACAGAATAAAATGAGAGAACCTAAATGTCAAGATTCCTCATGTACTGTTTTACGTATTCTCACTTTTACATGTAATAAAGCAAAAGACGCAAATATATGCACACCATATTGCATCTCCTTAGTATACAACATCCCTGGCTGCACTGACTTCAATTTCAACCCCACTATAATTGAAGAACATCCCAATTCATCCATATCATGTTCTTCTTGCAATAAATATATACACAAGCTTTTGAAGTTTAGTTTTCCTTAAGAAAAAAATAGAATATATCCCTTTCACGAACTCTAAAATATTGTCGTTATATCTTACAGCATACTCCACTACCTTTCTCCCCAAAATTTCCAGTTAGGAAAGTCAAGAGTAAAATTGTGAACCAATCTCGTACGAAAAGAGGGAGAAACAGAAAGGTATGTCTGTGGATGAAAGCAGACAGTTTGGTCCTCATTTAACAATGAGCATCTCAAAATAGCTATAAAAACAAGGCAGAACAGTTGCTGAAGAAAATTATTAAGTAGTAGGCATACTTAACAAAATATTCAAGGATTTATGGACATATTCAATCATATTCAGTTAACTGCTGGGCACCTTTACAAGTCAACTGGATCCTGCATGGAGACTAAAAATGAAGGCATTTTCATTCCATAAGAACTCAAATATCTATTACCCTTCCTCCAGTTCAGTGGAACCTTATTAAAGAATTCTCACAGAATGCGGAGAATAAAATCTGCAGATTCATTCTGTTAGCAGACCCCCAGATACACTATTGCAATATACTAAAAAAATTCCAAATGTCTTTCAGTGCCTCAGAGTCACTTTTCCGCCACGTAATCCAATTTACAAGCTGCATAAACATGGTCACTGCCCCTTTTAAGGGTAAAGTCACATTTTATACGGCAACCCTTACATACTCAGAAGTACACAGGACAACAATTTCTCTCTAGTACACCCTCCATTTAAAACTGCTGCAGGTGACGCCCTTCTCTAGTTTGGCACCCCCTACCTGGAACCAGCTGTTTACAGACATTAAAAAACTAGAAACCATTAAAAGTTTCAAAGTGCATCTACCTGCAACTGCTACCAGAGCAATGGTTAGGTCATTTACCATACTATAACATAAACAGAAGGCAATTAAACTTTCATCAGCCTCTTAATGGAGTATCTTGTAAGCAAATATTTCACTGATGCATTACTCTGTTACAACTCTCTCACAGTTTACCCATTATGTACTGCAAGGAATTTAAAAACACAGCTACAAAACGACTGAACTGCCACGGTTGTAAAATAAGGTTATTTAAGATTTTACAGAAATTCAGAACCAATGCTTCCATTCCAGCATGACAGTTATGTACATCAATCCAAAGACAGCAGATCTATTTAATACTACTATTACAGTTATACAGAATATGGCTTCCTTGATCAAACACTATGCAGTCAAAAACCTGACAGATTATTTAGCTTCTGACAAAGCATATCTTTTCACCATCACCAATCCTGGTCCTTTACATGCTCATCCCAAGGTTAAAACTTTTTCACTGTACAATACTAACCAAATACTCTCCTTAAACATATCATCATGTACCTCTTACTGAAATGACAAAACTTTTTTTATACGATCCACTAAGTTGCACACATGCTCTTTAGTAACTTCCACCTCTGTAGAATCTTAAAATGTATATGTATAAATTTAGAATACTGTTTGTGTACAAATGTAAATGGAGCTTCCCCTGGCCTCCACTGAAAAGGAGTATTACCCAGTCGGACTTTCCTGGTAAACAAAGACAAAGAGACAGACAGTTTCAAAATCAATTTCTCTGCAAAATGCAGGAAAAAGATACACATTTGGATAAAGATCCCAAATTATGGGAATTGCCTTACATTCAATTTTATTATATACTTGTGTCAAGGAAAGACATCTATTACATTCTTACATGCTAATACTCTCTGATTGATTCTCTCGCTTATCTGTTAACGCAGCAGATAAGCTCGCGTTCTCCCTGACACCTTATAATACAGGTACACCATTTCTGCTATTTTTAGTAATAGTACTGCTTCTCAGTGCTCGGACATCCACGGTGGTGCAGCAGTAGCATTGTTGCCTCACAGCAAGAGGTTCTCCTGTTAGATTCTTGGCTTGAGTGCGGGGAGTGCTTTCTGTGTGGAGTCTGCATGTCCTCCCCACAGTTGGGTGGGCGTTTGAAAGACAAGTGTAAATGGGCATGCCTTCGCTGAAGATTAAATGTCGAGCTGGCACCTCAGCATTCATGAAAATCTACTGCCAATCATTAGCAGACCGGAGTTCCGCTGTGGCGACACCTAACTGAGAAAATACGAAAGACAACAACAACTGCTTCTCAGTGCTCAGTTTAAGGCTCTTTACTCTTGCTTTGACTTCCCTCCTGTAGTCTCCTTCACTTAATACATCTGTGGTTCTCCCTTTCTTCCATATACTCTCTTGCACCCTTTGCATTTCATGTTTAACCCATCCAAACATGCCACTTCTAAAATTTTCACACTCTATTCCTCATTCTATCATATTTTTGGTTCTCAAACACCATAATCATTTTTTAGTTTGTACAACACCAATCTAAAGCACAATAGTTTCTTATAACCTTCAACACAGAAGTACCAACAGACTGAAGCAACAGGAGTTGAAACAAACTAAAATAAAACAAAATCCATGTCAGCAGAACCAGCAGCAAACAGTCCAATATTAAGTGTTTTATTAACATCCACTTTTCGTTCAAGAAAACTGAACTTCTTCAGACAAACATCAAAAAGTAACAAATGTAAAAAAACTCCTTAAATACACAATCAATGACACATGGTACATTTGAATGGACCAACCAACTGGTTAAAACTCGCTGACATCAATGTGTGGGAAAAAGCTGATCTCAAAACTTCTTAAAGTGCTACTGCATACAAAAGTCAGGTCTTTACAAATTGTGTTTTGAAATCAAACAACTGATCAAAATAAAATGAAAAATTGTCAATGAAAATGTGTCTGAACATAAAATGTTTAAAACCAAGAAAAACAAAACATGATGAATGGAACCGATTTGCTGACAAAAAATAAGAAGTAAAAAAATAATAAGTCATAAAAGAAGAATAAAAATGAAAAATAATAAAATTACCTCTGCATACTTCTGAGTTTCAAAATGAAAGCTAAACTTACTCTGTCGTTAAGATCTGGAGGTCTATATGAACAGAGTTTCAGCTGCCAAATCACTTCTAGGCGCTCTAATAATAGTTGAAAAGGACCCCCCCTGATGTTAAAGGGAACCTGTCCTAACACCCTAAAAGTAAAACTGTGCTGAGGGTGGTCATTAACATGTTTCGCCAAAGCGTTTTCACACTTGTTTTTACTAATACAATATAATTGCTCATTGATTCTTTCGTTAAAACCTCTGTCAGTCTTGCCCACATAAAACACTGGGCAAGACTGGCAGCAAGCTAAATAAACAACCGATCGAGATTTACAGTTGAATCTACCAACAGTGGAAAAAGAAGACCCAGCAGTTTTGAATCTTGAACCAGTGGCAATGTGCCTACACATGTTACAACTCTCACATTTGAAAGTGCCCTCTAATCTAACATGAGTGTCCTTTTTTATTTCTAGTATCCGTTTGAGGTTATCACCCCTCCTGTATATAAAACTAGGCAAAGTACCAAACCTGGCTTGTAAGGCATCGTCACACCAGAAAATACTCCAGTTCCTGACAAACACCTCCTTGATTAAATGAATCTCAGCACTATAATTAGTGATGAAAGAAATAGAAGTGTCTACTTTCTTGTTGTCCAGCACGTCTTTTTTGAATTTTACATTTGTAGAGTCTGATTCTAGAATTTCTCATCTTGATGTAGACTTATACAAAGACATCTCTGCTGGTAGCTTAAAGGCCAAAATATACCGTAAGAGTTCCTATTCTAACACCATGTTACACTTTTACTAGTGCCCACCCTGGGCACCAAAAAAGAGGGGTAGTCAAGGGGCAACCTGTGCGCGCTGCTCAAATGGTAACTGACGATGAACCCTTTTTAGAAGAATGTGAGTTTAAGGGATTGTTTCTACACAGAGGTTACCCAGACAAGTTTATTCACGACCTGGTTACCGAGGTCCAGACTAAAAGGTATGGGGGTGTTTATAAACCTATTTTACAAAGCAGTTTGTTCAGAAGTTGTCCACTAGAACATTCACCCCCAGTCATGCCTGAAGTCTTTGTAGACAACAAGAAAGTAGATACTTCTATTTTTTTCATCACTAACTATAGTGCTGAGATTCACTTAATCAAGGAGGTGTTTGTCAGGAACTGGAGTATTTTCTGGTGTGACGATGCCTTACAAGCCAGGTTTGGTACTTTGCCTAGTTTTATATACAGGAGGGGTGATAACCTCAAACGGATACTAGAAACAAAAAAGGACACTCGTGTTAGAGTAGAGGGCACTTTCAAATGTGAGAGTTGTAACATGTGTAGGCACATTGCCACTGGTTCAACATTCAAAACTGCTGGGTCTTCTTTTTCCACTGTTGGTAGATTCAACTGTAAATCTCGATCGGTTGTTTATTTAGCTTGCTGCCATTCTTGCCCAGCGTTTTATATGGGCAAGACTGACAGAGGTTTTAACGAAAGAATCTATGAGCATTTATATTGCATTAGGAAAAACAAGTGTGAAAACACTTTGGCGAAACATGTTAATGACCACCCTCAGCACAGTTTTACTTTTAGGGTGTTAGGACAGGTTCCCTTTGACATCAGGGGGGGTCCTTTTCAACTATTATTAGAGCACCTAGAAGTGATTTGGCAGCTGAAACTCTGTTCATATAGACCTCCAGGTCTTAGCGACAGAGTAAGTTTAGCTTGCATTTTGAAACTCAGAAGTATGCAGAGGTAATTTTATTATTTTTCATTTTTATTCTTCATTTATGACTTATTATATGTTTTATGTTTTACTTCTTATTTTTTGTCAGCAAATCGGTTCCATTCATCATGTTTTGTTTTTCTTGGTTTTAAACATTTTATGTTCGGACACATTTTCATTGACAATTTTTCATTTTATTGTGGTCAGTTGTTTGATTTCAAAACACAATTTGTAAAGACCTGACTTTTGTATGCAGTAGCACTTTAAGAAGTTTTGAGATCAGCTTTTTCCCCACACATTGATGTCCGCGAGTTTTAACCAGTTGGTTGGTCCATTCAAATGTACCATGTGTCGTTAATTGTGTATTTAAGGAGTTTTTTTTACATTGGTTACTTTTTGATGTTTGTCTGAAGTAGTTCAGTTTTCTTGAACGAAAAGTGGATGTTAATAAAACACTTAATACTGGACTCTTTGCTGCTGGTTCTGCTGACGTGGATTTTGTTTTATTTATTACAGAAGTACCAACACACCAGTTCATGATAGCTAAACTACTGCTACTCACAACCAAGAAGAAATACCCAATCTAAACAATACTATTCCAACATACGAACAGTCCTAGAACTGTTCTTAAGAACTTCTCATCTAAGCTGTATCATCTTCTACATAAACTCCTTCGGTTAAACTATTTCCACTCTAACTGGACCAACATCTACAGTATTCCAAGGCAATACAAACCCTAAGGTTAGGAACAAGCATCTAAGAATATCCTACCTTAATGCTTGCAGCCTAAGCACATGGACAACCTCGGTAGCATGGCTATCCAATAAACAGACACAAACAAAGGATGACTTCTGCCCATCACACTATATACAAGCCAACTGTAGAATGACTAATGATTTTAGACCAGAAAATAGAAAGGGTAGATCACTGCTTATAGCCAATGTCTCTCAATGTATTTGTTTTGTAGACATGGACAAACAGAAGTTCTTACTCAATTCTACGCCATTTGTATAATAGAGGACATACACAAAGCTGCTATATTTAAAATAAAATAAAAAGGGGGGCACGTATGTATAACCCCTTTCACTCTCAAACCACATAAAATGCCCTCTATAAAATCTTCCTAAATGTCATCTCCACAAATACTGTAACTTCAGTGCCACAGGACCAGATGCCAATAAACAAAAAGCTACATCAATTCAATATTGAGCAAATGAGTAAATGCCCCTACCAAACCAAATGCAAACAACTGTTAAAGGCTCTACCCTTGATCGTCTTATAACCAACACACAAGTCAGTCTTGCTAAACAGCCACTGTGATCACTGCCCTGCCATACCCCCACTGCTCTTCAGATAAAAAAAAAATAAATTTGAACTTGTTAATTATTTAAAGGAAGACCATTCCCACAACATAAGCTAGTTGTCCTTGACGTATGCCTAAATGACACAGATTGGCCCACTTTATACTCTAGTACAATCTCCACCCTCCTCTTTCAGTCTTCATCTCCACCCTGATCACAGCACAAGATTACCTCTTCCCCACCTCCCCACACATGCAGAAGACTCCAGGCCTGGCTATGCCCTTTGATTATTGCAGATATTGAAGGAGACAATGCTTGCAGTGTCTGCAAGCACAGCCCACTTAATGATCAGTTACAAAGTTACCTTACATACAGAAAGCTATGTTATTGGTAGATTGCCACCAACAGCATTAAATCTACACACCACAGACAAAACTTAACTTTCTCTAGCAAACAGTTTTTGAAAAAAAAAATGTTTATACAGTGGGATTTGTAATGTGCCCCAACTGTCAATGCAGCACTAGGATTCAAAAGGTAAAACGTCACAGAAAACTACAAGATCTTCCTAATCTTTATAAGGAAGTCATTAACAATAAAATTTGCTACTAAAAAGTGGCCCAAACAGTGGTACTCCAGTTATACACACTAGCTGAATATTCTGTGAACTTTTTTTCCTCACATTGTTATCAAAGAAACCAAGGATCTAACAACAACCCAAAAACCTCACCTCCATTGGTGTGGAGGGATAAAACCCTGATTATAGCCAAAGCACCCTGGCCATTCAATAGACAAAAAACATCCCTGGTGGTGCTTGAGCAACGTCAGTAATGATTCCTGGTAGAACCTGGGGACACCACACTAGGAGACATGTATCAAAGGGGTGGGCAGGGGGACAAGTACGAGATGTGGCAGAGACGTGGCAATACATCGCACTTCCCCACTGCATGTCCACCTGGACTAAAGGAAGGAGGAGGTCCTAACAGGGGTAGAGTATAAAATGAACTCCACCTGGTGGAAGTGAATGGCAAGACTCTCAGGATAAGTTCTGCATTGGTCCCACCCCTATGGAGTTAGTCTAGGGGAGGAGTTTAGAGAGAGGCGACTGGTAGACCTGGCGATGGACATTGGGCATCAGGTAGGGAGCTGTAAGATAATTGCAGGAGGCTCCATCCCAAATATATAGTTGAAAATAAATTCCTAAGCCCCTTACACACATTTAACTTCTCTCTCCCATCCACAACAGTGCCACCTGGCTTCAAACACTATCATTATTCCACTTCTCAAAGTGCCCTTTCCCACTGAATGCAACGGCTTCAGACCCATTTCCAATGCACTTTTTTTTACAAAATTCTCCAAAACTATCATACAGGCAGTTATTTCAGTTTATAAATATGATGTACTTTCTAACGGTCAACATAGTTTTTGAAATGCATGCAGCCTACAAACTTATAGCAACAACAATGAAAGGCTCACTATTGATGATTTGTCTGTAGATGTGAACAGAATACTTGAAACCACTAATCATGACAGGCGGAAACTCCCAGATATGCTCTGAATTGTTGCATAACGGTACAAAATATACCGAACCTACAGACATAGCCAACATCCTGGAAGACAGATTCAGAGCAAACCCCCCCCTTCCCCCCCAAAGAAGCAAATGCCTATCCCAACTGAATGTAGCCTCCCTGACATCACAGATGCACAGGTGAAAGCTGCCCTCTCCAAAGCAAAAAACACAGCATCTATGGGACCGGACGGTGTCCCAGGCTGTGTCTTACACGAGCTCCAAGAAGAACTGAACCCTCACATTAAGTCACTGTTCAAACTTAACCTTACTACAGGATATGTACCCAAAGAATGGTGTACAGCTACAGTGGTCCCACTCCACAAAGGTGGTGCCACAACAGACCCTGGAAACTATAGTCCCAAAAGCCTGACTAGTCTGGTCTGTAAAGCTATGGAACTCATAAACAAAGACATTGGGAGCCTCCAGACACTGGACCCTACCCAATTTGGCTTTGTTAAGGGCAGATCTTGCCTCTTAAACCTAGTTGATTTCTTTGAAACAGTTACCAAAGCCACAGATGAGGGCAAGGTAGTCCACACAGCCTACCTGGACCTCGCAAAAGCCTTCGACACAATACCCTACTCAGGTATCAAATAAGCTTACCAGCTTAAATATCAACCCCTATATCACAAGATGGGTTGCCAACTGACTCAGAGATAGAACCCACATGGTCGGAATCACAGGTGCCATGTCCGAATCCAAACCAGTTACAAGTGGCGTCCCACAGGGCTCAGTTCTGGGACCGCTCTTGTTCGGTATATACTTCTCCGAGGTTCAGGCTAACACGGGGGGATTATGGCTGACAAAGTTCACAGATGACTGCAAACTGGGGGCCATAATCGAATCTCCAGCTGACAAGCATCCTCCAAAGGGTCTCTCAGAGACTGATGCTTGGTGCCAGAGCCACGGCCTCAAGCTAAATGCTAAAAAGTGCATAGTCATCCCCTTTGGGAAAAACAAGGTGCCCACAAATTACCACATAGGTGGTAATCCATTAAGTACGGAAGTAATGAGATTTGAAGACCAACGTAGATAGTAATCTCTCCTTTGATAACCACGTTGCCAAAGTGGTTAGAAAGACCTTCTATATAACCCACCTTATCATGAAAGGGTTCGCATCTAGATCAAGAGAGGTCATTATGCCCCTCTACTCGTCACTCATCAGGCCCATAATTGAATACAATGCCCCTTTTGGGATGTACCTTACCAGACACCTGCAGCAACTGGAGAGACCCCAAAAGTACCTCACCAAGAGGATTAAGGGGTACAAACAGATGTCCTATGCAGCTCGACTAAAGAAACTCCAGCTCTACTCAGTTGCTTACCGCCTACTCAGAGGCGATCTATGCCTGACGTACAAAGCCAGGTCAAACCCAGAATTAATGGACATGCTCCACCTCAAAAATGTCAAGTCCCTTAGAGCTACACGCTCCAGGGATCTAAACCTCAGCACAAACATAAATAGGACATGCTGGAGGGACAGATTCATTTCCCAGAGGCTCCCCTCACTCTGGAATAGAATCCCAATTCATGTTAGACATAGCCCCTCGCTGACCCTCTTCAAGCGAAATTTGGACGTGTGGATGGGAAATCGCAAATTTACCCCTGGGATTTCCCCAGTGTCCCTGCTACAGAGGCACAGTAAACTAATCTTAAAAGGGTACCTTCTGTGACCTACTTTACAGAGGCACAGTGGGCTAACCTAATAGGGAGGCGGAAGCCAAATACACTCTGGCTAGGCTTATAAATGCCCTAGGGCAGATAGCCTAGTATCTACCTATGAACAACTCGGGCAATTGCTAAAAAGTGTAATTTTGTGGAGAGAAACAGTTTCAAGACAAGTACAAAAACAGAAGCTTTTAAACTAATGCCAATTAACACTCCCTAAGATTGTCTGGCTGTAGTTTTCCTCCAAAAGAGCACAAATTAACACCCCCTCCCCCAAAGAAACTGCAATGTCAAGATATTTTTTCACAATACAGAAATCTACCATCCCAGCTCATTTAAAGACACGCAGGATAACATCCATACAAAAGTACCCGGGTTTTAGTCTGGAGCCTTCCTTAAATGTTTACTACCTATACTGACAAATGTACCTGACAAAGGCATATCCCAATCTAAATTTACATTACAGGACGAGTCCTTTCTCCTACTTCTCGAACAGCTATAGCAAAAATGTAGCTTTCACAAAACTAGAACACAGTCTCCCATTTCAGCTTTTCACACTTTACATAATTCAAAGAAAACAGATTAAACTATAAATGCAGGATTTGTGTTACTGACTAATGCACACACACACACACACACCACTGTAATTTCCTAAACAGCGTCCACAGACTTCCAATTCTAAGCACTTCCCTTTTATACTCTTTTCAGGCCCCAACACATATACTATACAAAATAATAAAGCCAAGTTATTACTTACCAATGAAAAGTGAAACTATCCTCTTAAACGAACAATCCTATACCCTAAAAATGTCAAGAAGCTAGCCTCATGCTATCTTGGACTAATTTCAGAACAACTATGAGAGAAAAAGCTTTTTCTGGAATAGGAACTGTAATACAGAACCACCTTCCAAAACAACCAAGAAAGCAATAAACCTTAGAAACCACTGAGTGAACATCTATAAAAAGCAGCAGTGTGCAAATGCTTTTATAATAATGGTACAGGAGCAAACTCCATAATCCAACAAATATTAGTACATACAGTTACACGCAAACTGGTACTTGTTTTGTTTGTCTTTCGGCTTTTTCCCGGTTAGGGGTCGCCACAGCGGAACTCCGGTCTGCTAATGATTGGCAGTAGAGTTTTACGTGCTGGCTTGCCGGGCCTAACGCACAACCTTCAATGAAGGAACGCCCATTCATGCAAAATATTACTGTCATATTCTCCCTACGTAAACTGTACCTTCCGTTACAGCACTGTTCTACCTTTGGTATAACCTGTATTCTGCACACACGTTTTATAGTTTTATCATTTGCATTCTTGCTTTTGACAGTCTATACTTAAGTCATAGCTGAAAAGGGTCAGCAGGCCAGAACACCTACTTGGTAAACATAAAGAAATCTACTCACAGATCCTCCTTTTCCACAGCCACAGATTTTTGAACATATTCTTCTAATAATATTTGTTACACCTCCATTATATGTTTTTTTATACTTTGCTATGTTATTTCTAGAAAAGTACAATAAAATGTGATTGTGTAAAAAAGAGAAGTTGATGAGACAAATATACACACAAAAAAGAGAAGAATGGAATGTGGGGGAATACAAAAGACTAACAAGGACTAATTACACCAGTGAAAACAAGCAAAAACAGCAGCTTTGAGAAACTGAAGATAATTAGGGGTTTGGCAAAAACTATAAGCAATGCAGTATCAATGACTGCCACATTGCCATTGGTTTGTTTATAGAAATGACCAGAGAGAATTGGCTGCCAGAAGTGATTACATGCTTCTGATATTGTGCAAAGCAGTTAAGGCTGGTGATACAGAACAGGACTTAACACATGAAAGGGGTGGTTATGATTTATTTATTTTTTTAAATAATATCACATCATATACTAGGAAAACCACGATGAAAACAGGTCAGTAATCTCTTCATGAGATACAAAATAAAGCATCCATTCAAATATTGCATTTAGTATGTTTTACAAAGCTTCTCTACAATCCTAAAGCCACAAATTACAGAACCAGGCTCTGCTTGACAGGGGCACAGGAAAATAATTGTCTTGGGTGGCAAAAGCCAGGGTACCGTTTGGCTAGGCTTGTATAGGCCCTAGGGCCAACAGCCTAGTACCTACCTATATACATACATTCAAACACACATTAGTAATACAGGCTCCAATTTTGCTTAAGGTAAGTAGTACACCTATACAATCTGAATTTTATTCAGTACAGTGTAGTTCATAATATTATTGATTAAATATGCACATAAAAAATATTAGCAATTGTAAGACAACCTGGGCACACCACTGAAATGGCATTAAACTGACAGCGCAAAACACAGCTGCGCTTTTATACAGCGGGCTTATTAAGTATACTAACCTACACATTGTACTAACTCAGTAAAATTATGTATCCCCTTTATTCCAGACATTTTACCATTTAATTGCGAGTATCGTAGCAAAAGAAACAAGCAACTTTCAATATTTGTTTCACCTTTGTTGTTTTAAGTACTTCATCTGTACAAATTTAAAAAAGACTGATGCACCCACTTTTATGCCATTATTCTCAATACTACAAGGAGTGCGAAAGTTTCCAATGCAAGTTATTGTTGGATATGCTGCCATTATACATGGATATTTCTGCATTTCAGAATTAATTCTGCTCCCTCCAATGCTTAGTAATAATAGTATAAGGAATTAGAAGTCCACAGCAGTGCTTCAAAATCCATAATTTGATTATATAAGTAGGAAGTCCATAATTATCATTTTCACATTACAATTATTATGTTACATACATAACATTTTAAAGATTCATCCTATTGTTAAAAGGTAGGAACCTTTACAGTTAAGAAGCAAAAATTAACACAAGTCTAATTACATCAATATGCAGCAAACAAGTGTGCCCCTTATGTTGTTTTAGATAATTCCCAGTGTTGGCTATTTCAAGTAATCAGCATCATGAAACGGAAGAGATGGTTAGAGAAACATATCTTTGTTGTGTTAGATACCCAATGTCTTCCATAAGCTTTCATCCTGGCCAACTAAACTGACTCAATACTGCACCCCCCCCCCCCCAAAAAAAAAAAAAAAAAAAAAAAAAAACTGTTGCTCATATTTTAAAAAAAGTTAAATCTCAAATTTAAATTGTACTACAGTTATTTTTAAAAAAATTCCAGGTACAAATGTGAAATATTACAGGTATCAAAAATTTTCCAGGTAGAAATGTGAAATATTACAGGTATCAAAGACACAGATTTAAAAGGTTGTTTAAAGAAAATGCATATGTGGGCGTAATTGCATATTGACTTCCATTAGTTTAATTTTTTTCTGATCATTAGAAAAACAGACCTTCCTTAAAATACTAAACAGTCTACCCCCCTCACCAGAAAAGTACGAACCAAAACCAAGCCCCTCCCATGGCTAACCAATGACACCAAACCACTAATGAAGGGTAGAGATAAAGCCTGGTCAATAGATCATATCATATCTCCAAAAATAAAACTGACCTTTTAAAGTATCAACAATTAAGAAACTTAAAAAAAGACAAAACAAATTTCCTATCCTGTCAACAAAAACACCTAAACAACCCACACACATTTTGGCACTCCCATCACCTCATAAACCCTGGTCATACCTTTACCCCTGTCACCTCAAACAGCCCAGATCCTATTTCATCTCAATTCAACTCTCACTTATAAAACACTGTCACCTCCCTAAGCAACCAAACAACCCAGCTTTGTCCCCACCCTTGCCCCTGATATTCATAACCCCTTCTCCTTCACACCCATACAAACTAACTATATAAAGACTCGCTTAACCAAACTCAAACCTGGCTGCAAAGCTGCAGACAAACTCCCAAATGAGTTTCTAAAACTTGCCGCCCCTTCCATCTCTTATCCCATTTCGATCCTGATTAACCAGTTTATCAGAGAGCAATATGTTCCACTTCTTTGGAAACTATCTCACATCATACTGCTCCACAAAGGTGGGCCCTCCAAAGATCTAACTAACTATCGACCTACAGCCATCCTCTTCCCCTTGCAAAAATACTAGAAAAATGTATCCATACCCAGCTCATTAACTATTTCCTTATCAATAACCTCCTGTCTTAGCATCCAGCATGGCTTTAGGCCCAAGCATAGCACTAGCACTGCTCTCCTAAATTTCACTAACACCATCCATCATCTCATGAATGAAGGCCAGCTTGTTTCTTCCATCTTTCTCGATATGTCGAAAGCCTTCGACACCGTATCCCACCAACTACTACTCAATAAACTATCTTTGTATGGCCTCAGTCCTACATCACTAACTTGGTTCCACAGCTATTTTTCCAGTCATCAACAGGCTCCAAAATGGGAAAACTCTCTTTCCTTTCCCCCCTACTCCCCATCTCCATAGGCATACCCCAAGGATCTATACTTGGCCCACCTCTCTTTACTATATTCACAAACGACCTTACTTCAGCTACTCAACTAGCCTCAAATATACAGTATGCTGATGATGTTACACTTATCTGCTATGTCCCAACACCACAAGAACTCCAAATAAAAATGCAATCATCTTTTCAGGGCATTGAATCATACCTCTCGCAACACCAATTAATTTTAAATCCCAGCAAAACCGAAATTGTCTTCAGTAACAATAAAACCAAGCCTCCCCAGCCCTTTTTCTCACTCACTTCAGCAAATGGAACCAAGACAGTCCCCACAAAACAAAACAAAACTTTTAGGTGTGACCATAGAGGAGAATCTCAAATTTGATACACACACTGCTCAAACTATCAAAAAAGTCCACATCAAACTAGGCACCCTATAAAGGGACAAACCATACCTTACTCCCAATGCCAGGCTAGCTACTGCTCGCATGCACCTGCTATCCACCCAACTGTATGCCTCCATCACATTCACTAATCTCAGAAACTCAGACCTCAGCCTAGCATCATGCTACAACAGGATAGCTAAATATTCCACCAATCATAAACAGAGATCTCACCACTGCCTAGTTCTCTCATAGCTAAACTGGCTACAGCACCCAATCTTTTATTTTTTATTTTAATTTTACATTTGTTAACCGGGAAAGTCCAACTGGACACATATCCATTTTCTGAGGAGGCCCGGGGAGAAAAGATCCAATAGCATGACATACAAGAAATTTCAACAGAATATCATACAGAGATATAGGTTCAATAGAAACATAAGTCAGGTATAGTTTAGCAATTTATTTAGTAAAGTCAGCAGGTTAAGATTACACAGTAATCCAATAATAGGGTTAATATAAAATATAAAAATATAAACATATTTATCACTTAACTAATATTAACCCACAAAATAATACATTCCCCCAGTAACTGACCTGCAATCTCCCACCTAGTCCAACCTAGTAATAACCTCAGATCTTCTAAAACTCTTACTTAAGGTCTCCAACACTCTTCCAGAGACAACAAAAAAACTCGACTCATTATCAGTTCAAAGCACTCCTAAAGGAACATCTGACTAATCATTGGCTGTGTTCTTGCTACTCCCCTGGATAACTACTAACCACTTTTATTTCTGCTCTCAGCATAACTACTATCCTCTGTTGCACTATTTTTCCCCGTATTAAAATATAGCACAGTTCTGGATGTGTGCAATTGCTTGTCTGTACTATTACATGTATTTGCTCTAACAATAACAGTTTTATAAATGCCTGTATTGTTTGAATCATGGTTGTATGTAATATTGTGGAGCTTTTCTCCCCGGGTCTCCGCTGAAAACAGGTCCTTGGCCCAGTCGAACACTACCCGGTAAACAAATGTAGCAAATAAAATATTCACTCAACTACTTCAATGAAGTACAAGTACAGTACCCTCTTAGTAACAGCCTGCATATCATTGCTGGAGCCTTCCTGTGTCCTGACAGAGTGCTTTTCAAACTATCTGGAGATATACATAGCTAAGTATATTTTTCTGGCACTAATTGTTGCATGACTAATTTGATATAATTGCTGTCTTCACTGTATAGTTTCAGATCTCTGCTGTAGGTGTTGTTTTTCCCCTACTCACCTTCCCTATTCCTGTCTTGTTTAAATTTTGAGGCTTTTGCAGTTGCTGTAGATTTGATCTGGGACACTCCCCCCAGTCCCATCTCTTTACCTCCTTCTACCTAATAGACTCCTTCTGCACTTGTTTTTAGTCATTTTTAATTTAATTGCATTTTTTAAACTGGTCTAACATTGCTACATACTCAAGTGTGCTAGCTTGCACTGCACTTGAATTGTTTTTACTGCTGTTTTAGCTACTTTTCTGCATTAAAAAAAATCTAAGCCTGTTTCCTACCTTTCCTGTAACTAGTGTAGTCCATATTCAGATTTGCTGTATCCAGGACTGTATGTAAGCTTCTGAGAACCCCAAGCTTTCTGTGCTGGAGGGAAGCCTTCTAGCTTATCAGTGGGAGTGGTACACACTAGGTAACCTATCTACCACATAAGGAGTGGTTCTGGCCCAAAAATTGTAGTTATTGGCCGTTTGGGCAGTTTTTCCATCTCTCTCAACTTTCTGATTTAAAAGCCCGCATTTGCACTTGTTTCCCCCCCTTTCCTGTAACTAGTTTAGTCCAGATACAGATTCTTAGTTTTAGCACTTGAATTTGCTTATTCGTGATCAGCACTTGTTGTAAGCACTAAATAAGCTAATTACTACAGCACTCAACCTTCCTCGTGACCTAGAGGAAAACAGTTTTGGTACTTAATTTCCTCACTTGCTTAGAGAAAAACAGCTCTTGTACTCAACTTTCCTCACTTATCTAGAGGAAAATAGTTTTTTTATTCAGTAAAGTTCTCTCCAACCAAGACTGAACTTGACAGTCAAGAGGAGAAGGCAAACACTTGCACCACACCACACTCATCACATAGTCTCACTAAATCTACACCACCAAAATCCACACAAACAAAAACATTCGGAGGCTCTCAATAATCTGCTCAAGCAACACAGACCTCCAAAGAAGAAATACAAGTAACCTCCACCCCCAACACAACCCAAATGACACATCGCCCGCAAACTCAGTTTGCCCCTCAACCACAGCCAATAAGGCAAAACAACGTACCCAACACACTAGTCATAGGTGACTAAGTCAGGCACACTGATGTCCCACTCACCAGGCTAAACAAGGAGAAGGTTACTATCAGCAACCTGTCGGGTGCCAGGATCCGCCACATAACCCACGGACTCAAGTCACTCCAAGTACAAATATGACTCTGTCATTGTCCATGCTGGTGTGAACGACATGAGACGTACCTCCCTGGACTACATGAAAAGAGACATGGAAGAGCTCTCCGATCTTATAGCCCAGGCAGGTATGACCCTAGCCCTGAGTAGCATTCTGCCATCACCCAAAAGGATACTGCAGTACAAGGACAAAATTATTGACTTCAACAATTGGCTAAGTTTCTGGTGTCATTCTAAAGGGATCCAGTATCTGTCTGCCTGGGATGACATGGTCGACAGACCACGATGCTTTGCCAGAGATGGCCTGCACCTGTCACCCCTGGGATTCCGGATACTGGCCAAAGTTCTTGCCGCCCCTATAGTACCTTTTTTAGGCAAGGTTCAAATGACAAATTTACCACCATAACAGGCAAGCAAACACTGAGGGTGATGCTATTCAATGCTAAAAGTCTAAATCTCAAAATGCACTCACTCGAGGCACTCCTAAAAATGGAGCACATCGATATCTGTGCAGTGACTGAGACCTGGTTGAAGGCTCCAGACAACACCCCTGCACTACCAGGCTATAACTCATACCACACTTTTTGGCCATGTAACCTGGACCAGAACACAAAAGGCGGAGGTGTGTCCCTATTCATTAAGGATATCCATACCTCCAGGCTAGTTGCTCAGCATAATGCATCCAAGGTTATCCAAGTGCAACTAACTCTGGGCAAAACTGCAATCCAAATTGTAGCTCGCTACAGATCCCCCACCATGCCCCAGGATTCCCACTCCTCTTTTCTTGATGTACTGGAAATTATTATGGTTCAACCAAACACCCTAACAATGGGCGATTTCAACTACCCCACCATTAACTGGGAAAACTACTCCTGTACCAACTCCTTCGCTCAATGCTTTCTAAAATTTATAAACTCCAATGCACTGGATCAACTTATCCACACCCCGAACAGGGGCAACAATATCCTAGATCTAGAACATTAGTTTTGGAATAAAATATCATAAAACTTCTGCAGTCTAAATCCTGAAGTTCGTTGTTATATACATTATTCCTTTGTTTGGTGGTTTTTGAATATCCTTGATCTAGTCATTACTAACATGAGTGACCGGTGATCCACACCTGAAGTCAACACCTCATTGGTCTGATCCGACCATATGCTAATCACCCTAGATATCCACATCCTGTCCCCACCCCCCCATTAAGGAAACCACGGTAAAAAATTTCTCCAAAGCCAACTTCATACTTCTTAAGACAGAAATGGTGAACTTCATGACACCCATGCAGATGGACAATACAGTTATGATTACTGAATCCTACACAATTGCACTTTATAAGCACTTACACGAGTGCATGGATCGTGCTATCCAAAATAGAACCAAGACGTTATCCTCCAATAAAAAGGAAGCCAATCTGTTGGTCCCCTGCCATAAACAAACTGTACAACAGAAGAAAGAAAATGTTGCAAAAGAGAGTAAAATCCCATGAGTGGAGGAGCTCCCTGGTCAGCCTCAGTAAGAAGCTGCGATCCCTGATAAAAACCTCCAAAGTTAGTTACGAAAACAAAATTGCCACGGATTCTAAAGACAACTACAAAACATTCTATGGCTATCTCAGGAATCTCAATGGCAACACTCAGATCTGCTCTGAGTTACAGTACAACAGCACTAAATATACAGACCCAAATGATATTGCCAACATCCTCGCAGATAGGTTCAGTGCTAACTTTACCCCTCTCACCCCCTAAAATGCCCATCTCTATACCGGAAGAATGCAAAGTTCCTAAAATCACAGCTGCACAGGTAAAAAATACACTCTCCAAAGCTAAGAATACAGCATCCATGGGACCAGACAACACCCCAGGCTGCATTTTACACGAACTACAGAACAAACTGGCACCCCACCTAAGTACCATGTTTAATCATAGTCTCACCTCAGGCTTTGTGCCCACTGAATGGCACACAGCGACTGTTATCCCACTCTACAAGGGAGGAGCCACCACGGACCCCGGGAACTACCCCCCCCCCCCCCCATTAGTCTGACGAGCCTGGTCTGCAAGGCCATGGAACTTATAAACAAAGACATTGGTAATCTCCAAACTCTGGACCCAACTAAGTTCGGGTACGTAAAAGGCAGATCATGTTTCCTAAACCTGATAGACTTCTTTGAAGAAATCACCAAAGCCGTAGAAGAGAGCAAGGTGGTTCACGCAGCGTATCTAGATCTTACCAAGGCTTTTCGACACCATCCCCCACTCTGGAATTATAGTTAAACTCACTAAACTAGGAATAAATCCCCTATGTCACAAGATGGGTTGCCAACTGGCTCACTGACAGAACCCACATTGTCAAAGTAGCAGACTCCAAATCCGACTTCAGAGTGACAAGTGGAGTACCACAGGATTCAGTCCTGGGTCCTCTCCTATTTGCTATCTACTTCTCTGAAGTACAGGCCAACACAGAAGATCTTTGGCTAATGAAGTTCGCAGATGACTGCAAACTAGGACCCATAATCAAAACTCCTAATGATGAGGGCATCCTACAAAAGGGCCTCACTGGGACAGATACCTGGTATCAAAGCCATGGCCTGAAGCTCAATGCCAAAAAGTGCATGGTCATCCCTTTGGTAAAAACTCTGTGCCCATGAACTACAACATAGGCAGTAGTATACTCAACACCGAAAGTGTGATAAGAGACCTTGGGACACAGTTGGACAGTAGTCTCTCCTCTGATGATCACATCGCCACAGTAGTCACTAAATCCTTCTACGTGGCACATCTCATCACAAAAGTTTTCTCATCCAGAAAAAAAAAAAAAAAAAAAAAAAAAAAAAAAGAGAGGTCATTGTTCCCCTCTACTCATCACTCATTAGACCCATTATTAGGAGTACAACACCCCTTTTGGTATGTACCTCACAAGACATCTACAACAACTGGAAATGCCGCAGAAATACCTCACAAAGAGGATTACCGGCCTCAAACAGATGCCCTACGCAGACCATCTCAAAAAACTCCAGCTTTACTCTGTCGCATATCGCCTACTCAGAGATGATCTCTGCCTAACATACAAAGCTATGTCAAACCCAGAGCTGTTGGACATGCTCCACTTAAAGAAATCCCAATCCCTCCAAGCTACACGTTCTAGGGACCTAAACCTTGTCACCACAATAAAACAGAACATGCTGGAGGAATAGATTCCTGTCCCAGAGACTTCCCATACTCTGGAATAAACTACCTTTCTATATCAAACAAGGCTCCTCATTAGCACTCTTCAAGAAAAATCTTGCTGATTGGATGGGAAATAGGAAATTCACCCCGGGGATCACTTCTGTGGCTCTGCTCGACAGTGGCACAGGAAAATAATTTTCTTGGGTGGCAAAAGCCAGGGTACCTTTTCGGCTGGGCTTGTATAGGCCCTAGGGCCGATAGCCTAGTAACAACCTATGAACCTACAAGAGAAATGAAGCTGTGAAATATGTAAAGGGCACCATGCAAAAATCTGTTACATCAGAATATATATGCTAATAAGCTAAACAGACATTAAAAAAGCAATACAAATCATGAGTTAATATTGTGTTTAAATAAATTGTACATAAATCAGTAAACAATATAGGAGTAGCAGATAGTGAAAGTCCCCCCCAAAAAATGATCTTTAATACAAGTTGAACCCTGGTTATTACAACATGTCTGCAAAGTACTGCAACAGTTTTCCCAAATGACGGAAAAAAAGTTACCAAAACAAATAGTCAAAAGTCTTTGTTATAACAGTCCTTTGAATATTCTTCCCTACTGGGAGAGGCATACACTGCACCACTCTTCCCCATCAACATATAAATCAACACTAGTCACTGCATTTGCTGACATATCCCCCACCCCTTTAGGGTGACTCCCATCAGTTAATCTGGCACCGCATTCCTAGAGCATCGCCACTACTTAAATTAACACAATACTTAACTTTATAAAAAAATGTTGACCCTGTCTGCCAATTAAATGATAAAAACAGTGAAAGAAAAAAATATTATGCAGACTTCAGCATGCCCCGACTTTTCCAACAATCTCATATGTCTCAACTGTATAACAGACAATATTGTATGAACTGGACTATACTGTATAATGGGAAACACAGTAAAAGACAAACTTAAAAACTTATCAAGCCGATTTCAAAACATCATTCATACATAACAAAACTTCAAAACCACCGAAAATATGAATCAATATTAAAACACAAGTAATGTTATAGTTACATTTAACAAAACAAAGTTTCTCTAAATACTGCCTTCCCACATAGCTTCCTAAACACAGATGTTGACTGCAACTAATCAGTCACTACTCTGGTCGAGTATATAGGCAAGGCTTACAGAATCACCTCTTATGCTTTGAAATAAAAAAATAGTCAAGTGTGTAACCTGGGAGGATGATGTTCTACCAGCTAACATAGTTATATAGAATAATATATGGTGACATCACAGAAGCAGACTATCTATTATTTTCCTTAAAAAGAAAAGAAAAAAAGGCAAAATTCTAGAAATTACAAAACAGCCCAAAAACGCAGTGTATTAAAATAAACATATCTATATTAGACCCACATAATTCACTATACCTCTGAGCCAAGCAATAATATTTTGTACCAAATAAGAAGCTGTGGCAGCTGGATCTTAAAAATCAAAGCTCGGTTTTTGTTCAAAACCAGGGCAAACTACATCTCCAAATGTAAACAAGTACCTTTTTCATTCCCTATACCTCATTACTCCTATCAGTTTCTCTTCCTGACTTTCTCAATTTACCATAAGTCTGTTTTTCCTTCACTTCATATTGCAGTTACTGTTTGTATTATACTAACTTACCTTTAATTTCACTACAAACTGTCTAAAATGTATCGAAATATTAAATGATTGTCATAACTTGTAGAAATTCTTAACCAATATATTTATATTATGTCTAATTTCTTATAATTATTTAAACTACAGATATTTTTGAAGATTATAAAATTACTGTTCTAAAAATAGTTTTGTAAGAATTTGTGACTTTTCTCCTTGGGCCTCCGCTGAAAATGGGCTTCTACCTAGTCGTGTCATTAATCAGCGTGTCACCTCGCTACCAATCTCAAGTGCAAAAAGTTCCTATACAGACTAGTTAGGACGGCTTAGAGAGATGCAAGAATCATTACAAAGCCATCTAAACCAACCGGCAACACCACTTATCTGCGTGATAACAGTTTTATAACGTTTTATACAAGACCAAGCAACATTTTAAGCAGACATAGATGCACTTTAAAAACTAAGTAACCAAAAATATGCCATTTATTTTAGTCTCTCTTCAAGACATACAACTTAATTTCAAGGTGTAATGCAAAAACAAAAAAGTTATACAGGCTGCTACAAAACAGAAAGAGACACAAACAGGCGAAAATTGCTACAAGTGTTTATGACGTGCTTAGGTAACATCCTAATAAAACACAACATGAAAACTGACAATTCTTTTACTCAGACATGTGTCATCAGCTTTGCATAGCAACAAACAAAAAAACTGTTACATCCGTGCAACACAGAACAATTAAGAAATCGGTTGCAAACTTCATAACACTATAAACCAGGTACTGAGTGAGCAAAAATATAAACAATCTTACCACTGGACGTCACATCTGCAACACCAGCACAGAATACAGAAGTTAGCAAAGAATTGCATTAACAAATCCAAACAAGGCAAGGCCACGCGTTTTTCCTCCTTGGGAATCTATAAAAACTTCCAAGAACCGACTTTCAAAAGCTTAACGTTTTCTGAAACTTTTCAGTGTTAAACCTATCTTTTCCAGCGCGATCTAAAAAGCCGCCATGATTGCGTTACGTTGCTGGCACTCCAAAACAAGACGCACTTGCGTCAGCGTGCCTAGATGCGTTCCTAGTAAATTTGGGATTATCTAAAAGTGACAGACGTACGGGTAGCATAACTATTAGTTTGTGTTTATTTATTTGTCTGTTTGTCTTTGTTTACCAGGGTAGTCTGACTGGACAAAATCCGTTTTCAGCAGAGACTTGGAGAGAAAAGCGCAATCTCACGTACATATACGCTTGAAATTACATAATCTCAGATATTTACACATTTCACGCTGTATTGAATACATTCAACCTCATGCGTTTAAGAAATGGAATTAAAAAGGCAAATGCATGCAAATAATGAGGGCTAAGGAACGTAAAGGTTGTAGTCGTTTTGAAGAAAAGTTAGGTATGAAATACGAATTGTTAACATCTATTGCATGTACCCGATATTTCAGGTGCTCGTTTAGCACCGCTGTGCACCTCTCAACGGTACCTCATTATGAGGAATATTTCTCATTTTAAGATTTATAAACTCTATGTGAGAGGTTTTATCATATCAGAAGAGTTTATCATACTGTCATTGTTATGGATATGTAATCATTATAACTTATAGCTTTGGTAAATGATACTTAAAATATATCACTTCATACTTATTTTTTTAACCATCTTGTTGGCTTCCCAGGTGAAGCTGTTACTAAGTGTTCCACAATGTACCCCCTACTTGTCAACAACTAAATTAGAGAGAATCAAGGACAAAGGGCCGTAAAATCGGTACACCTAATCAACATAATATATACATATGCAAATAGGACATTAATGAGCACACACGCACATGTTCAGCCACACAGAAACAGGACATCGTTCTAAATAATTTATTTAATAAAGAGTTCTATACATACACATACTCAATATGGGATTATTTGTGTTTTCAGATAGCTGTATAAAATTCGAATAGAAAACAAATATAAATAAAAGTAATACATGGTCCCCCACTCCCACACCCAAGAGAGTTAGCTTTAAGACAGATGCTTAAACATTTGCAAAACACAACTACATAATATGGAGGCAGTACACACAATAATGTAAATCTCTCTACTTGTTAGCACAGGAAATCTGTACAAAACATAAATGAGGGAGACAAAGGCCCAAGTGTTAGGGACTTATTTTTAATACTGCTTCTATAAACTTGCTAGAATAACAGGGCTTGTATTAGAGCACATTTTCTGAAAGATACCAAAGTCTTGACACTCAAATGTCTGTCATTATTTAGTGATTTCTGTCAGTTATTTGCAAGAAGACAACACATTTTATGAGGAATAACCCCAAACATATTCGGCAAAAGTCTGGAGTATACCTTGCAACCTGTTAGTGCAAAAAATCTGTACAAAGTATAAAATGAGGGGAACAAAGGCCTAAGCATTGGCGAAAATTTTAAATATTGCTCCTATAAACTTAGAAAAATGTGAGAATAACAGAATGTGTTAGAATGCATTTTCTGAAAGATATCAAAGTCTGAAACTCAAAATGTCTGTCATTATTTTGTAACTTCAGTCAGTGATTAGCCAGAAAATAACAACATTTATGAAGAACAACGAAAAAAATCATCATCTTTCGGCTGTTCCTGTTAGGGGTCGCCACAGCGGATCATCTGTTTCCATTTCTTCCTGTCCTCTGTATCTTCCTCTGTCACACCAACCACCTGCATGTCCTCTCTCACCACATCCATAAACCTTATCTTAGGCCCTCCTCTTTTCCCGTTACCTGGTAGCTTCATCCTTAGCATCTTTTTCCCAATATACTCAGCATCCCTCCTCAGCACATGTCCAAACCAACGTAATCTTGCCTCTCTGGCTTTGTCTCCAAACCTTCCAACCTGGGCTGACCCTCTAATATACTTATTCCCAATCCTGTCTACCCTTGTCACACCCAGTGCAAATCTTAACATCTTTAACTCTGCCACATCCAGCTCTAACCCCTGCATTGTTGTCAATGCCACTGTCTCCAACCCATATAACATAGCTGGTCTCACTACCCTCTTGTAGACCTTCCCTTTCACTCTTACTGGTACTCGTCTATCACAAATCACTCCTGACACTCTTCTCCACTCACTCCATCCTGCCTGTACTCTCTTTTTCACCTCTCTTCCATACTCACCATTACTCTGAACTATTGATCCCAAGTATTTAAACTCATCCACCTTCGCCACCTCTACTCATTGCATCCTCACCGTTCCTGTGTCCTCCCTCTCATTTACACACATATATTCTGTCTTAGTCCTGCTGACCTTCATTCCTCTTCTCTCTAGAACATATCTTCACCTCTCCAGGGTCTCCTTCACCTGTTCCCTATTATCACTACAGATCACAATGTCATCTGCAAACATCATAGTCCATGGGGACTCCTGTCTGATCTCGTCTGTCAACCGGTCCATCACCATTGCAAATAAGAAAGGGCTCAGAGCTTATATATATATATATATATATATATATATACACACACACACACACACATATATATATATATATATATATATATATATATATATATATATATACCACAGACTGAACTTCGTCTCTTACAAGCTTTTCATTATCTCCATGCCATTTGAGTGATTTATCATGTTACCATCTCTGGGACACTACTGTGAAGGTCATCCATCTTCTCAGTTACCATCTGTACATGTCTATCCTTCCATATTTGTTAAATTGCCTAGCACTGCCCATCTTTTCAGCTGTCGTCACCACTTTATGACTTTCACTACCTCAGCCATCATCACTCGCAACAAATGTTGTACATAATTACAAAACGTATTGCTTCAGCTAACCAAATAGCACAGAGTGAGCATTAGTTATCTGTGACCTCATCAGCAATATAACACATCCTAGTGAAACTATACTTTTGGACAAATTTAACAAGTTGATTTAGTGTGTTCTTTTGTTATACCACCTCTGAAAATGTAGAATATAAGTTTACACATACCACAAAATATTGATAAAAGTGAATGCCAAATCTGTACCATAGGAGATCCAGAATTTCATGAGATATAATTTCTTCCTTCTTATTTAGTTTCTGACTGCTGCAAAACTATTAAGTTATGGGCAAGCATTTTGATTTGTTCACGTCTTACTTTGCATTTTGTTAAGCCATTGCATGACTCATAAATTTTATTTAACATGTCTTGTTTCATCTGACTCAGTGGGATGACATTGTCTGACACAAAAAGTAGCCCTTAAATACAATATATAAATGATAAAGGAAATCTTGAATGTATGTGCTACATTTGTCAGACCACCTGTTCATAATGAAGTGTGTCTGCTGTATCACCTCTGTCTTCAATGATGCACTTCTTTATCTGCAGATGCTGGTAACTATGATACAACCAAAAACCAGCACCACCTCCATCACAGGTACCCAGCAAATCTCGGTCCCAACCTGCCACAGTTGCCTACATACCACCTACCCAACCTGCACCACCTTCATCTGATAGCCCTGGACCAGAGGGTGGTGCTGTGTTACCTGCCAGTAGCAGTGCAAGTGGGGGTGACAGTTTTTTCACCCATCAGGAGCTGGCAGTGCATGTGCAGGGGAGATAATAGACAGGAGCTTGGATGCCTGCATTGGCTGTAGAGAGACCATGCTCCAGTGACTCGTTGAGTTGTGTCCCTGCCTAGCACTGGCTCCACCTTCTGAAGCATGACAGTGGTGATGGTTTTCATGGTGCTGAGTAATCATCCACTGGTTCCAATCTGGCTGAAATTGCATCTTGGAACACTCAGTCCTATCCCTTAACCAGGTATTTCTGTCTGTTTCTGTCTATGCCCACCCTGAATGCTGTAAAGTCCTCCCTCACCATTGTCTTCCCTCTGTTTGTCTGATGTCTCTTTCACCATTGCATTCCCCCCTCTTCATTGTGTTAACTCACATCATGTCTGTCATGTGTGTCTTTCCCTGTGACCCAATTCCCCCTCTTACCCACCTCTTACTTCCCTGACTTCCTTCTTCAACTTTCTTCTTCTCAAAAATAAATAAATAATAAAGTGTACCTGTTCACAAAATAATACTCCTACCCACATCTCTCAACTTCATAGATATTTGAATAAAGTACACAAGATTGCCTCCAATTATTCACCCTAAAAGGATAGTTTTCTCACAAATCAGTGATGATATCAGTCAGTAAATAATTTAAAATATTTGTTGCAAGTCATCAGGATTACTAAGATGAGAAGGTGAGAGGTATGGCCACATCCTACTACCATCCCCATCCTGTTCTTTCCTTATTTGCTTACCTTTTGTTCTACCCCCTGCTTCCCCCTTTCATTTCTGTCCTATAATTCCATTTCCAACTTTTAATCTAGTCAAAAATAAACAACACACAGATGCCCACAAAGGGCTTACAAAAATCAACTTTTTGAGATCATACTGTGCATGACAATTGGCAGAAATCAGTGTTCATGCCCATATATAAACACAGAGAAATGGCACTTCCATTCTATGGCAAAAATGATAAAAATTTTTTGATGTGCACAAATGATATTGCCATTGATTGCACAACCAAGATGAGCATAGTTGTGTCACTAAGTAAATGTGAAGTATGGTAAACTTAATACTTTGTTTGTAATTGCCTCCATGGTTCAATATATTTGTGATGTGATTTGTCCATTTTCAGTGTAGTGCGTGCTGGGTTCTGAAGGTGGTATGTTGTTTTACAATATTATGTTTTCAGTCTGCAGCTGTATTCCATTTCTCTGCATTGTTTTTTTTTTCTGACACTTTTCCTACAAGTGCTTCTGTGGCATACATTTCTAATGTCCCCACTCAGGAAATATGACTGACAAAGGTATGGGTTCAAATCCATTCAGGGCTATTTCTCTTCTTGCTTTCCTATGTTCCATTAGCCTGAAATGGGTGGTGCAGTAGTGCAGCAGTTAGCATTGTCAGCTCACAGCAAGAGGCTCTCCATTTTGATTCTCAGCTGGGGTGCCTTCTGTGTGGAGTCTGCATGTCCTCCATGCATTTGCATGGGTTTCCTCAAGATG
Organism: Protopterus annectens; assembly: GCF_019279795.1. NCBI lineage: Eukaryota > Metazoa > Chordata > Ceratodontiformes > Protopteridae > Protopterus > Protopterus annectens. Next base: position 1,194,200,293 of record NC_056747.1, on the reverse strand, counting down.
CTCCGGTTTCCTCCTACATTCCAGATACATGCATCTGGAGCATTTCTCCCCAGGCCTCTGCTAAAAATGGGCTCTGTCCCAGTCAAACTTTCTCATTAAACAAATATTAAATAAATAAATAAATGTGTTGTAGTGACATCTATCTTCTACATGTATGATTCTGTCATTTGTCTGGCTAACCTTCTGCTTCAGGGAAAATAAGTAACTAAGGTATGGGTTCAAATCCATCGCATGCTGTTTCTCTTTTCCTGCTATCATGTTCCATTTTCCTGAATTATTCTATACTGACACCTTGTATATGAATGATTTGTATGCCATTTCTCAGTAATGCTCTTCTTGTTCATGAAATATAAGTGACTAAGGCATGTGTCCAAATACATTCAGTACTTTTTCTTTTCTTGCTATCATGGGTTCCATTACATTGAAATGAGCTATACTGACACCTTTCAAAGGAATGATTCTGTTGTTTACCTTGCTAATGCTTCTGTTCAGGGAGTATGAGTGATTAAGACACGGGTTCAAATCCATTCAGCACTATTTCACATTTTTGCATCCAAGTGTTCCAATACCCTAAAATGAAACATTCCTATAATCAATATGTACATTCTGTCGGGAATATGCACTTTTTAGCCAAATTTATTTATGGATTCATCTACCATTGTTGAGTTAAGAATTTGAGATATATGCTCTCCTGTCTTGGCTCCATCATGCTCATTCCATATTGTCTCACCTTGTGTTCTATCCTCTGTTTGATTTCCCTTTTCACCTCTGTTCTGTACTCCCATTTCCAACCTATAATCCGAATAAACATTACATACGCACTGACAGAGTGGGATTTTTGATACAGAACCTTAAAGGGAACAACAACAACAGACACATAGAATAATTACTCTTACTTTATGAATATAACATTCTAAGAACTAAGCCAGCACAAGAATAGAGAAAGGAGATTTTGCCAATAGAGATGACTGCTGTTAGGGATTCAGAAAATAGTCAAGAGGAGGCTGAAATGTACTAGAGAAAACTGGCAAAGGAACCAAAGTACTGGGAGCAAATATCTAGAGAGGGAAATGTAACAGAATGGGAAGAAGTCAAGAAGACATTTGGATTGCAGGCTAGAGGCTGTCTTCCCTATTGGGGATTGATATCTGAGTATAGGCAAAGAGAAATGGATAATGAGAGAAAAGGATAAGAGAATCCTAAGTGAAAGACCTGCTGTGGTAGAGTTATTTAACATTGTCAGTGCACTGGGTGAGGTATTTGAATCCCCTGGAGGTTGTAAGTCATTTCACACTGTTAGTTTTCCAATCTGCAAGGGTGCTACATTTCCCCTGATATGTGTGATTTATGTTCCCTTTTAGTCTGACTACTTCAGTGGCTCCCCTTGCTAACCCACTGATGAAGAGAATATCATTAGAATCATGGGTTCTGAGCTCTTGAGACCTGTATTTATTTTCTTCCTATCAGTCTGCACATGTGTTACATTTCCCTGATGGTTGTGTTTTATGACCCCTTTTAGTCTGACTGCTTCTACTAGAAAACTGAGGATATACTGGCACATGGAGTGGGCTGATGGGTCAAATCCCCTGATGATAACACATTTTCCTTTTTTAATTACATTCAGATTATAGTACAGTTCCACTGTTCACACTCTGATGTTAAAATGACTGGTGCAGGTCAGTACATTATTGTTAGTTTACTGTATCCTAAGTATTCAGTGTAATTTCACATTTTCTTTTTTTTTCAAAACAGGTTTATTGTTTTAACATATAAGAGAAATATCATAACAATTTTATACAAGTAATTAAAATATGTATTATTATAATATTCAACAAAACAACTAAAGTATTTACAAAGACATCCACTACAATCAGATCAATGAATTAAACTAAAATACCTTGCTATTGAAATTAGAATTTTTTTAACAAATTTTGTAAATTATCCCATACAATATAATAAGATGTTTTTCTAGTTGTTTTTGTCCTAATTGTGTTTATTTCCATATGGCACACTATATTCATAACATTTTTAAATTCATTGAACGAAGGAGGTGTATCTGAAATCCAATTTCTAGTTATTATTTTCCTAGCCACTGCTAGAATAGACCATAACAAGGGAAGCTTAACCTTTTTAACACTTTGAGGTACAGGTGTGTTGAATAATATAAGATATTTAGAAATAATGAAATTATCTGTAAAAAGAGCCTGCAAAAATTCATTAACTGACTTCCAGTATTCTTTCAATTTTATACAGTCATAAAACATATGAACCCAGTCAGCATTAACTTCTACATTACATCTCTTACATACATTATCTTTATTATTTATTTTATTCATCATCAAAGGTGTATAAAAAGATCTATGTAAAAATTTCCATGTATAAAGTCTCCAGACAATGGAAGACGTAGTTCTATAAGCAGATTCCAATATATATTGTTTATCTTGTTGATTTGGTGGGCCCCATTAATAGAAGTGAAATAATTCCAGTATGAATCTACACTGTAAAAAGTTTCTTGTCTGATAATTTTATGTATGTATGAAAGTTTACCTTTATCAGAAACTTTATGTTGTAAATTTAATATCAAGTAATCAATCAGTGTTGGAATAGATTCTTTAACTGTTATAGACATTAGATCTATTTTATTAATGAGATGTTGTCTAAAGGTCTGAACCTCTAACCAGCAAGTTTCTCTTAGATCAAATTCTTGTTTTAAGAAATCTAGATTTTAACTTTATTATCAGATATCAACTGATACCAGTACTTTAGATCATTATCTATAGCTAAATGAGTTCTTTCAGAAGTAGATGACAAAAGCATACCCTGAGTATACATTATAGGGAATATAATAAAATTCCATTCCCTATACTTAGGGTGCATGAATATAAAGTTACGATAGCTAATAATAATGTTTAATGGGTAACAAACAATATGTTTAGGTGTAATAGGTGAAGTACAAAATTCCTTTAGTAACCATAACATGGAGTTATTTACAATCATATTTTTATGTGTTAAGGAGATTTTCATGAAGTGCATACTAATTAGCTCCCAATAATCTTTCCATTTTGCAACATATGACTGATCTATTAATAAAGTAATAACTTTTACAATAGAAGAGATAGTATATAAATTAAAGTCTGGAAAAGAAATACCCCTTGAGACCAGCAATTAGTATGTTTCTTTAATGCAATCCTAGGTCTATTAGGTGCCCATAAGAAATTTAACATTAGTGTATTCAATTTCTTGATAATTATTTTTGTAGGTGAAAGTATTATTGATTGTATTAAGTATAAAATCTTGGGGAATATTATCATTTTAATAATTGTAAGTCTCTCCTCCATAGTAAAAACATATTATTCCAGGTATTAAAAAGGTTTTGTATATTAAGAAAACAGGTATTATAATTATTATATATAATAGATTTAATATCTTTAGATAGTATTATACCTAAATAAGTTATCTGACCTGAATTGGGTACATATTTAGTAAAATCACTAATGAGAATATTTTTTCGTGTATATATAGGTAGTATTTTAGTTTTTTCTTCATTGAATATTAAACCAGAAATACTTTTAAAATTCATCATTTTATCAAATAGAGACTGCATAGAAGAATTAGATCCTGCTGATGTAATTAAAACATCATCTGCAAAAAGTTGAATTTTGGATGTTATATTTTCATCTATTTCAAAACCCTCTATGTCAGTACTGTTTCTGATCAAATTAGCCCAAGGCTCCATTACTAAAGTGAATAATAGTGGAGAAAGTGGACATCCTTGTTTTGTACCTTTAAAAATGGGTATTTTTTGTGAAACATATGTTCCTACCTTAATATAAGCCAAAGTTCCTTTGTATAAATGCTCAATTAGATTTACAAATGCATCTGAGAAGTTTGTGCACTTCAGTAAGGTAAACAGATAGTCCCAACTTACTGAATCAAATGCTGAACTTATATCAAGGCTAATAAGTATTAAATCTTTCTTTTTCCTATTTGCAAAATCAATTAATGTTAAAGTTCTTCTTCTATTATCAAAAGTATTTCTATTTACAATGAAGCCTGTCTGATCTATATCTATAATGCCGAGGATGATTGTCTTCAATCTATCAGCAAAAATACTCATAAACATTTTATAATCAACATTAAGTAATGAGATGGGCCGATATGAAGTACATCTAGTTGGATCTTTATTAGGTTTTAAAATTGGTGAAATAAATGTATATTGCCAAGATGGGGGAGTTATTAACTCAGTTTGGGCCAAAATAAAAACCTTATGTATTAATGAATATGTACTTTTAGAAAGGATTTTATATATCTCTGGTATAATACCATCATTACCCGGTGCTTTGTTTGATTTAAGCTTATTTATTTGTGTAATAACTTCTGTATATGAAATACTCTTGTCCAATAGTTTAATCTGTTGTTTATTAAGCTTTTTATTCATGTTTGTGGTTATAAACTCCTTTATTTTATCTTTAGGTTCCATGTTAATGTTATTATGGTTAATTTTGTGAAAGTGATTTCTAAATTCATCTAGTATTTCTGGTATACTAGAAACATTCTTCTTTTCCTTAGAGAAAAGATTTCTTTGATATGGTTTTGTTTATTCAACCTTTTTGTTTTATTTTTAAGTCTATGTAAGTATTTGGGGCTTATTGAATAAGACAAAACTTGTATTTCTCTAAAGTTATTTTAACTTTATGAGTTAAAATTTCTTTGTATTTCTCATTTAGTTTGTTTATTTCTTCAATAACTTTCTTGTCCATAATATTTTCTTTATTATTATGTTTATAAGAGTCTAATTTACTTTGAATATCTAACAATTCCTTATCCCAAGATTTCCTTTTATTATTATACCATCTGATACTTTGTCCATATAGATATGATTTGAAGGCATCCCAAACATAAACAATGGAGACTTCAGGAGTATTATTTATGTCTAAAAAATGTTTTACTTCTGAAAGTATATATTCTTTATAGTCTTTTAGTTGAGTTAAGTATGCTGGTATCCTTTTGATCTGAACATTATGAGTATTTTTTATCATGAATTCAAAAACAATTGAATTATGATCAGATATAGGACATGAAATGATTTTGGAATTAATTAAATCTGTTACCATCTGGTTAGAAATAAAGACCCTATCTATTTTTGAATAAGTTTTGTATCTGTTAGAAAAAAAGGTGTATGGTAATGATTTTGAATCTATCTGATTATTAATATTATTCAAATGATAAGAATTAGCAAAATCATTTAAATGTTTTGCATTAGATGTAATTCTTCTTGTCCCTATAGTGGTAGTATCACTTTCATGTAGTATACAATTAAAGTCACCAGCTAAAATAATATCTCCTATAGAGAATGATATGATCTTATCAAGATGATGTTTCACTGTATTAATACCAATTCCAGGTATCCAATATACATTAATTAAAGTGTAAGTCTTCCCATTAATTTGTATTGTAACCATACAAAACATTCCTTTGTCATCCTGATAAGACTTAATGGTTTTAGGAATGGGCATACTTTTATTCCATAAAATAGCCACTCCTCTTTTTTCTGAGTGTGCTCTGAACTAACCAATACTGTATATTTGTTTGTGGCTAGTTTATCAATATCTTTTTTCAAGAGATGGGTTTCTTGCAGGAAGACTAAGTTGGCCTTATGTAAATTAATGTATTTTATTAGGCTTGCCCTTTTACACAGATTATTCAATCCATTAATGTTTAAAGAAATTCCTTTTAAAGATGTCATTTGGCATGTTTAAAACTTAAGAATCTTATGATCAAAATAACAAATAACAAGATAAGTAATGTTACATCTCCTCCTTTAGGTGTACCTTTAAATATAGCTGTATTTATTGAATCTCTTATGGGATTTTGTATAGGATTCAATTTTGTTTGTAGTGACAATGAGTGTACAAAATATATTGTGGATGTCAAAACTATATACAAATAACAATGAACAAGTGAAAATAATGTAAGGATTAAACCTTGCATCCAGCCTGGAGTTATAAACTCCAACTTAGAGTAGTATTTACCACTCAAGTTAACCCCCTACCCTAAGCAGCAGTACCTCAGCTACCACCTTATCAATTTAATACTAGTTATATTTAACTGAGGTTAACAGTTTTCAATTCAATTATCTAGCAAGACAAGACTACACATTTGGTAAAACAGCATCATATAAACTAAAATAAACTTTTTTTTTAAAAACTGTTCATACTACTATATACATCTATGTAATATAAAACACTTGTATTCAAATAGCATTCAAATAATCTTGATGTTAGAAATCAAGAGGAGAGAAAAATAAGTTCTAACATTCATTTAAATCAAAAACTTTGGCTAATATGATTCAGACATTACATATATTAAGATGCATCTATTTTCTGTCATGTAAATGCAATCAACAGCTTCCAAAAAACCTTGAATTGCTTGTATATGAGCATTTACTCAAACTCATTATTGTCAATAGAATAAAATATTGTATTCATAGAAATTGTTATAAATCATACTGCATAGTTATGCAGATTCTCAGAAACAATTGCATTATTGTAAAAAAAAAAAAAAAAAAAAAAGAAGCCATCACACACACATATATACATATATACATACACACACACACACATACACACACACACACATATATATATATATATATATATATATATATATATATATATATATATATACACACACACACACACATACACAAACACACATATATATACATATATTCACACACACACACACACACACACACACACATATATATATATATATACACACACACACACACACATATATATATATGCACATACACACATATATATATATATATATATATATACATGCATACACATACACACACACACACACACACACATATATATATATATATCTGATCTCACTGAGTTGTGTCCTTGCTGAGCACTATCCTACTTGCTGTCCCTACAATAAATCTGTCTGCTTTATACAAAATCATGCACAGCAAACACATTTTAGTAACCAGATTTTACAACCATGCTATACTACTGCTTTAAAATATATCACATGACAATTTCTTCCAGAATAGAGTTATAAAATTATTTATGCTTGTCAATCAGATGAATTAAATGAGTTATAGTAATGTATATGTTTGGAACATAAGTTTTTAACACAGATTATTATGCTGCTGTTAAGTAGATTTTCAAAAACACTTGAATAAATGTTTCATTTTCTATGCCTTCTAAAATAAGACATTTACTTACTACAAGAAACTGCATCATTTAAACTCATTATAACTGACATATTTTATGAATTATAACATAGATATTTAAGTAATTATATAAAATAACTCACATTTATATGTTAAAGAGTTCATTTTCCTTCACATAGTCGCATTTGTATCATTTCTATTTCCTGGTAGAGTGTTCTTCCTGAATCTGTGATGTGTCAGTGTGATATCTAGGTCAAAGGTTAGACTAACTGCTTTCAGCTTCTCTGTGAGAATTCTGAGAGTTGAAGCTTTTGAAGTAGCTCATGGACACTGTGCATGAGACAGCCCACATCCCAGATTGTCTCCCGTAACATTTTGGCGTGAAACTTATTAAAAACTAGTGACAAACATTCATTTAGCAGAGTAAATGCATCTAAACATGACAAAACCTTCACAATGTATTTTACAGGTTATTACAGCCTCTATGTAAGTGGAATTAACCCAAAATTATTAATAAGTAATAAAACTCAATATTTTTGTCCCAACTCAATTTTTATGCAAATCTTATTATTTACTGTGTCTATATGATCAAAAGCATTTCTATATATTAATAAAGAAAAGAAAAAGAGAGTAGAAAATAAAAGGGTGTAAGGCAGAAATAAAAAAAAATGTAAGAGAAAGCTATAAGAAGTATATACAATGGAATATTACTTACTGTTTATATTAATAGAGTTAAAAATAAAACATATTATTTACTATTATTTAGTTCTAATTATTATTAGTTAAAGCATGACAGATTATTTACAAACAAGCATAAGCAGTATAATCAAGAAAGTATAATTAGGAATAGCATTTGAAGAACATATAAACTTTTTACAAGGAATAAATATGTTATTATTCTATTAATCATATTTTCATTACTCTTCTCTCTAATTTCACATTTTCTAAATGTTTTTATTGTCATACCATCTTTTCCATTGTGTTTTGCTGCCCTGTTTTCTTGGGCAACTCCCTTTTCACTCTCCTGTACCCGTCTGTAGTTTTTGTTACTAGATGCGTAGTGCAACCTCTACTCTACCCTTAGCCATCCACTTGTCATTTATATAGAATATTTTTCTGTATATTTATATATTGCTGCACTTGAAGATGTCAGCTACTAGAGGTGCTTCAGAACATTCCATGCTTACTTCTGCTCCTCGTTCTTTAACCAGGCCATTTTGAAATCTACGATAATGTGACCATGATTCTATGGTGGGGCTGTGATGAGGAGCTGTTCAATCTGCACAATGGCCTGACCGCATGTATTGCTAATAAACATTGAGGCTTGTTGCACATACAATGCAATAGTTTTGTTTTGGCTGCAATCACAGAAGTGAAATTTCTGAATCCTCAGGAGAGTCTTTTAAAGACAGGACCCTATGGCTTTAGTTCATGTGCCTTTACTGCCAGACTGACATTTTGAATTATATTCATTTTTTCTTATGGTGGTTTCTGTGGTAAACTTACACTCAGTATGTTGAGTACAGTAATGTTGTATAGTACTGCTTTTAGATTTGTCATTACATCAGAAGTAAATAGAAAATCCTATTTACTTCTCTTGAATACAGACGTTTTTTACGTTGTTGGACATGTGAGGCTCCCCCAGCTTAGACTCATCTGCAGCAAGTGCATTACAAAAAGAAAACATTATGTATGTGTCTTTACTGGTGGAATGACCACCTAAGTACATTTTGTATCTGAGGATCATGGTATGTTCTTCTGAGAAATTTGCTATAATACCTTGTGTGGTTACAGAGAAATGGTCCTTTACTACCAGGTGCCACAAGAAGTCTTAGATAGCTGTTTGGCTGCTCTGGCTTAGCCATGTGCTTCGCACAAAAACTGTACGTTTTGCATATTTTCAAGCTGACAAACTCCGTATGTACGAGTCATATTATTGGTATATGCTTATGAAACTAGAACGAAAATAATACTATTTTCTATGGAAAAGTAATATTTTCTGTGATTTTTATATGTTGTAGCAAAATAAAAATGTTTTGCATTCTCTGAGATATGCTCATATTTGAGATTCACTTGATTACTTTTGATAAAAGCTATTGGGCTGTGAAAAATAATATGAAAGTGGGAATATCAAAAGGTCTTGTCCAGAAATTTCATAGGAATATCTTGACATAGTTGAGAGAGATTCTTATTTAAAACCAGGGTAGAATTCAGGCCAGAATGGTTACAGAGATTACAACTTCATGTTATCAAGTTTTTTAGTGTTGCAAAGTAACAAACATCTAGTGCTTTGGTATGTTTGACACATTGATATATTTAATATTTTGTACTTCGGCCATACATGTTCCCAGGTTTTTGACATTTGATCTTTTCACGTTGGTATTTCTATAGTCAGTCTTTTTGCATTAGGGATTTAGTAGTGCTTTCTTTAAACTACAGAGCATTGAATAAAAAGTCCATTAATCTGTTTTCTGTTACGTTCATTGTATATATTATCTGTACTTTGTATAACAAAATTTTATGTATTCATTTTACTGATTGCCTTAACTAGTTGTAGCTCCATTTGCCTTAAGGCCCAAGTAGTACATTAAAAAGAATCAGTTTAAGCTGGTCTACCTGTAAGGTTGCCAAACACGTAAGTAACTAAGTAAATAAAATAAATGTAGACCAAGGCACAACCCCAGTGACAAGAAAATGCATATGTTTCTTGATGTTGGTATATGTCCAGTATACAAATGTCAAATGGAAATCCTGCACCCCCTTAACCAAGTACTTTTTTGGACTGCAGCTCTAAATTCTGTGTGCAGAGCAGTTTGGATATGGCATCTGAGCCTGGATTAACAGTCCCGTTTATGTCTCCCCTTAATAGTCTTCCTGTGATTCAATAAATGTGAAGATTACACAGAGTTTGCATGGTGAGCAGCAGCGCTAATTACATATTCATGTCACTCAACACATTTGAATGTAAATAAGCATGGTTTTGTGGCTGACAACAGTGTTGCTGGCCAGGAAAGCATGTAAAGCAACACTGAGAGCAAACATGTTTACCTCAGAGCAAAGTAGGTTAGCGGGATGCGTGGATTGCCATAATGATTACCGGAGCTTAACATTTAGTTATATATATGGTCCAAATACAGTACAGAACAGTGTATACAGTGCAAAGTATTGTGAAATCCTATTCCTGGCATTCTGTACAAAAGTTGTATGAATGATCTGAAAGGGTACATGGACTGCCACTGTAAAATAATCAGTCAAGGGAAGTGTGTGCATTGAATAGGGACATACAGATGAATTGTAGGAATGAACACATGGAAAAAGGACAGGTGAAACATCATAATGTACAGCAGATGAGGGCATGTCAATGGAAGACGGTTGTAGCAGGGACACCAATCGCATTATATGGTAAGGTACGGACTGCACAGTGAAAATGTGTATTATATGACTGTCACACAAGGTGACATAACAATGGGGAAGATTTATTTGTTTAATATTCAGTCTTACATGAATAACGCAGAGGACATCTATCAAGGATGTTGTATACAAATGGGGTAGGGTGCATACTGTGAAGCTGTGCAAACTGATTTGCGTGACTATGAGTGTAATCTCAACAGAGGTCTCCAACAAGTATGACAGTTACAGGCTCATGGACAACAGTAAAAGAAGCATGTCACATAACACAAGCATATCACATAACACAAGCACTCAGGTCACTCCAAGGCAAGTACAAATATGACTCAGTCATTGTCCATGCTGGTGTGAATGACCTGAGACGTACCTCCCTGGACTACATGAAAAGAGACATAGAGGAGCTCTCTGAGCATGTAGCCCAGGCTGGTATGACCCTGACCTTGAGTAGCATCTTACCCTCACCAAAAATGATGCCACAGTATGAAGACAAGATGATCAATTTCAACAATTGGCTTAAGTATTGGTGTCATTCAAAGGGGATCCAATGCCTATCAGCTTGGGATGATATGCACGACAAGCCACGATGGTTTGCTAGGGACGGCTTGCACCTGTCACCCCTGGGCTTTCAGATATTGGCAAAGGCTCTTGCTACCCCCATAGTGCCTTTTTTAGGCAAGGCTCAAAAGACAAATCCACCTCCATAGGTATCACAAGGGATAAGAAACTAAGAGTAATGCTACTCAACGCTAGAAGTCTAAACCTCAAGAT
>NC_056747.1:1193639964-1193696718 GCF_019279795.1 Protopterus annectens | reverse complement strand
TTTCTCTGTCGCATTCTCTTGCTCGCTCTTTCTCTGTCGCAGTCTCTTGCTCGCTCTTTCTCTGTCGCAGTCTCTCGCTCGCTCTTTCTCTGTCGCAGTCGCTCGCTCTCTGTCGCAGTCTCTCGCTCGCTCTTTCTCTGTCGCAGTCTCTCGCTCGCTCTTTCTCTGTCGCAGTCTCTCGCTCGCTCTTTCTCTGTCGCAGTCGCTCGCTCTTTCTCTGTCGCAGTCGCTCGCTCTTTCTCTGTCGCAGTCTCTCGCTCTCTGTCACATTCTCTCGCTCTCTCCTTCTCTGCCGCATTCTCTTGCTCTCTTTCTCTGTCGTATTCTCTCTCTCCCTCTCGCATTCTCTTTCTCTCTCACATTCTCTCTTGCTCTCTCTCATGCTCTCTCGCTTTCATGTTCTCTTGCTCTTGCATGTTCTTTCGCTTTCGCCATTCTCTGTCTGTCTTGCGCTCGCTCTTTCTCTCTCGCAATTTATTAATCAAGTCATAACAATGTTGAGGAATAGTTATTGATTTCAGTGCCTATGGATTTACTTATTTGCTTAAGGCTTGCTCTCTCGTAGTCACTCGCTTGTGCTCTCGCTCTCCCTCTCTCTCGCAATCGTTCGTTAATGCTCTCTCTTACATTTAGCAATCAAGTCATAACAGTGTTAAGGAATAGTCATTGATTTCAGTGCCTATGGATTTACTTATTTGCTTAAGGCTGATTTTCTACTTGTACAATATTGTCAGGGTATGTTTTCGGGCCACCATTGTTGTACTATCCTGTATTGCCTTGTGTTACTGTCTTGCTTATGGTAATGCTTGGGATGTGGTTGAAATGGATCCTTTTGTGGTTCAAACCTCTACCCTGGTCAAGAAACGTAAATAAATGGTATAAGCTTATTGAGTTCCAATAAAAGGACGATTACGGTAAAAGAAGAAAAAAACATAATTGCAAACTTGTTTTAGGTAACCACATCTGTCATTTTTATACCTGCATGAGACTTCTGTGCACAAATGAAACCAATTCAGACATTGTTTAATAATGCAAACCAGACGTGATTGAAATACGTCATTAGGCTTGAGCCCATTACTCACAGCTTGATTGAATCTCAAGTCTTCTTATGCCTAAGTCTTAAGCATTGCCTTAAAGTTTACATGGTGAAATTAAAGAAGTTACTAATATCTACCAGCATGTATGCTTTATAATCAGTTGTATTTTCTACATTACCTCCTAGTACATCTAAAAAAAAAAGTTCCAAAAGGTTAAAAAAAATGATAGAATGTACTTGAATGCTTTATAAATTTTTTTTTAAGAATATCATTATACTCAATTTTTTTTATCCAGTGCTTTTTTTTTTGTCTGCACCTGCATGTATCGCGTAAGTAGAAGCCCTGTTAAAATGGCCAGGAGCTTTATAACTTTTGTTTGAACCTAAAGCTGGTGGTGGTTTGAAAGTGGAGACTTTGCATGCTTTAAGTTTTACTTGCTTCACTGTAGAAATGTACACTTGCTTGTTTGCTTTCTTATTTATTGGTAAGTAATAGTTAAGGTCCAGTTAATTATTTTATGTAGCTTATAAGAATTTAACAAATCTGTACATATACATAGACTATTAGCACTGAGTTCTTTTTGTTTAATAAATGCAAAACCTTTGCCTTTCTTTGCAGGATTTGAAAAAATCTGATTCCAGTTTATTTTTTGCGGAACCAGTAGTTGTTAGCTGCTTCATACTAGAAAGAGTACAAGAACTGCAGCAACACACTTTGTTTCAAGGCAGAATTTTCTTTTGGCTCAAGTGACCATGTCTCTCCATGGCAAACGGAAAGAAATCTACAAATATGAGGCTCCCTGGACAGTGTACGCAATGAACTGGAGTGTCCGACCAGATAAACGATTTCGATTGGCTTTAGGGAGTTTTGTAGAGGAATACAATAATAAGGTTAGAGTTTGCTTAAGTATTTTGCGTTTAAAGCTTGTTTGTTCCTTTTGAGTATGGAGCATAAAGATTAACTGAAAATGGAAAAAAAAAGCAATGATGTCGAGCTACCCTGTATTTAGTGTGTCTGATGATTTAAAAGAGGTGATTTTTTAAGTATATGGCACAATACAGAACTAGTGCTTGTAGATGCATATGGGTACATAAAATGAGATCGAACAAGCAGCTTCATATTAGATGTGTTTGCTCTGTATAAAAGAGCTTTGGTTCATCAGCAGACAAAACTTTGAATCACATCCTCCTCAGTACTACTAAACTAGCATTTATAAGAGTAGGCAGTATCTGTTAACATTGGTGTGTATATTTGTGTGTGCATTGAAGTAGTGTAAAGACACTTGATGCAGAAAAAAATGTAGCTCTTATCTCATAAGTTGCTCTTGAAGTTGAACATATTAAAAAATATATGTATTTACTGATGGAAAAATATACTGCACACAGAAGTAACTGAAAAGTTAGCTTTTATTCATTTCACAAGTTGAACTATTAAAAGTTGCACAGAAAGTATAAATATTTTCTTGCTCAGTGTGCAAAAACTTTCCCCGAGCATAAATAAAAGTCCTAATGTAAGACTCCTAGTCCAGCTGGGATTTCTAAATTAACCTGTTCCCCATTAGTTCCATTGTATTATAGCTTTGTTATAGCTTCCCACTGTAGGTGTTTGGAAGCATTCTTACTTCCTGAGAAACTATCTTCAGGTGTAAGGACCTACCTTCAGCTGATGACTTTTTCAGCTGAACTCCAGTGTCCTGGTACCAACTAAAGTGAACTTCCCTCTTGAGACTGTAGTGAAGCTGCCATGGCTTAGAAAAGCCCTCCAATTAAGTCCCATAATTGCTCGTATAGTGACCTGTTAAAACCATCATGAAGGAATTTTACCTGTAATTAATATACAGCATTACCTGTCTATTCTTAAAGAAATAGCAATATTTACACTAGACAGGGGCATTGATAATTGTTTAATGCCAAAACGCTTAACCTTTTAGAGCATGATTTTACAATATTTACATTAATTATCAATCATTACCCCAAACTGCTGCATGACCCCCATTCCAGCTCATAACCCTAGGTTTTGAACTTCAGTGGAGGTTGCAGTACTCTGACAACTTATCCTACTTTGTGTGTGCACAACCAGGTCTGTGTGATGAATTCTTAGAATCTAAAGGATGTATAAAAAGAGCTTATTTACATAACTTGGAATTGCTCTCTTTCTTGCTGTGTAACAATAATAATGGAACATGGTCAGGTTCCTGGAAAAAAAATGTCTACCCAATATCTGATATTGGAGAGTAATGACAAAATGTTTTTATTCTGGCTTGTTGAAGTTTTCTGTTTAAAATGCATATGGAATGTTCCTTGACCCCAAGCTTTGGGATTGATACTGCCCTCAAACCACCTTCTGAGGTTTCCATAAGTATGGATTGTGAAAGGTAACTGAACATTTGGCATTAACATAGTGGGTGTGAAAGATAATTAAAAATTTAGTATGAGCAGCATGAGGTTTCAGTTTTAACAGCATTGTTAGCCTGTATTTCTGCCAAACCCATTAAGGAAAAAGCTGTGGTAGCAAATTGTTTAACAATTATTTGAAAGCAGCATGTTAGTTGTAAAACATGATCTTATCTGCATACTTGTGGTTGGAACTGGACATACCTTTATGAATCTTAAGTAGTTACTTCATTTGTTCTGCAACCTGTGGGTCTCTGATCCGACCTCGGATCCGACCGGCAGCTTTCCAAGCTTCAAGATCCGAGCTCCTAGCTTCTCCCCTCTACCCATAATCCCCTGTCACCACCACACTACATCAGATCGTTTTTGCCGCGGCTTGATCACAAGCAACTTGAGAAGAGCTCCTGAGCTTAGTAGCAGGAAAGTGAATTTTTTCTTAATTTTTCGACAAATTTAAAAAAGTGTGTGGTGAAGAGAGTGTTTCTTTGCCCTTTTTTATTTTCGGGATTGGCGCCTTGGTTCAGTTAACCCTCCCCTACGTGTTTGGGCGTGTGAGTGTGTGTGTTAGGAAAATGGCCGAAGGCCATAAGGCTTTTTTTTCTAAGTGCACTGGGTGTGGCCATAAGCTTTCCCCAGCTGATGGCCACACTCAAGTGCGTTATATCCCTGGGGGTTGCCCATTTGTCTTCAGACTGCCAGGTTTGCGCAGCCTTCAACCCCTGGGCTGTGAGGGACAGGAGGAACAGGCTTATTCTGGTGGGATTGCTTCCCCCGGAGGAGGCCTCTTCCTCCTCTCCCTCCAAGGTGCAGGCTGCCCAGGTAGCTTCGGCACCCTTGACTCCCTCGACTCAGGCTGGGACTCATCCTCCCACTGTTGCCTTGAATACGAGGGAAGTTCAGTCTTCTCCTAGGGAGAAGCACTGACATAAGAGGCGAGCCGAGCCTCATCCCTCGGCTCCGCCATCGAAGACTACTAAATCGCCCCCGAGGGTGTCCTGACATTCTCCTTCTTGACTCCGATCCCCTTCCTTCTCGCCGGAGGAGGAGCTCCGATCACCCTCGAGGTTGTCGAGGCGGCCTTCCAGGCCCGCCTCTACGACCTCCTCTAGATCTAGGTCTCACTCCAACGCCGATATGGACAGGATGATGCGTCGGTTTCTGCAGACCCAAATGCAGATGAGGGTGCTCTTGCTGTGGGGGGGGGGGAGTGCAGCTCCAATATTTGCCCCGATTTCTCCTTCTTCAACCCGGATCCGGGTTTTGGAGTCTTCGGATCCAGGCCCTTTCGGAGCCGGGGTTTTGTCGGCGCCGGTGGCCCAAGCCTTCTCGACGCCGACCATACCCTCGAGCATCTCGGATGAGAGTTCTCGGGGCCGTGGGCCGGGCATCGGATCCGTGGGAGGGGGTGCCTCTTTGGTGCCTCCTATGTCGGAGAGCACCTCCCTCTCGGATCCGACGGCTTCGGCTCCGACCCCGATCCCTATCTCGGAGCCGAGGAGACTGCTCTCGGGGCCGGAAGAGAGTAGTTCTCCCTTGGCGTTCGAGGTAGTGGAGAGGGTACTGTCGAGGTCTTCCAGGTCCCCGACCCGGGCTTTGGATCCTTCCGCTCCCTCACTGCATACGGGTCTACCTTCCATCATCCTTCCATCGGGACAGCCTGCTCAGACCCTCCAGTTGGTTCCCTGGGAGGAACAAGAGGCCGTTGACGAGCCCTCTTCTGATAGTCCCATAGAAGAGGTGCCTCGTAAACGGACGTGTAAAAGGAGGCACATGGACTCCCCCGCGTCCGTCACCACAGATACGGACTTAGAGGAAAGGGAAGGTTCCCCAAGGTCACCCCCCGAGGATGTCTCCTTTGGAGACATCATGGAAATGTTGCGTATTAGGTGGGAGTGGTCTGCCCAAAAACCTTCCTCGGATGATTCCGCATTTCTGGAGGCATTTGAAGTGGGCCCATCTACCTCCTGGGTGTCCCCACCGGCAGATCCCCTGGTAGATCTCCTGACTACCAGGGCTTGGAAGGAGCCCGACACCTTGGATCCTATCCCACGCCGGCCGGATAAAATCCTTAGCCCCCCTTCAGATAGGCAGGCTTGGGCTAAAGGGTCTCCAGTTGATGCCATGTTGGTGGCTGCTGCCACTAAGAGAGAACTCTCCCAGGAGAGCTCCACGGTCCACCTGCCAGACAAGGAGTCCCGGGTGCTGGACCATATAGGGAAGCGGACCTTTGCTTCAGCAACCTTCTCTGTGAGGGCGCTGAATTATATGGCGCATGTCATCAGGCTGCAACGGGATTTGATCAAGGAATACACTGCAGCTTCACCAGAGTCCATGTTGGTCGAGGACAAAACCGTGTTCTCGACTCGTATGGCCACTTTCAAGTCCATCTCAAATACGTCCATGCGGCTACTGTCTTATGCTATGGAGGGAGCTGCAAGGGCCAGCGGGGCAGGTGTTGTCTTGCGACGCCACGCCTGGCTCCGCCTTTGTAATTTCACGGAACCTTTCAAGGCGTCCTTTGCAAACACACCCTTTGACGGCTCTTCGCTTTTTGGCAAGACCGTACGCGATACACTAGTCCAAAGCGAGGAGGACTGGAAGATGCTGTCTGCCGTCGGAGTCCGCTTCTCGAGCCCCCAACGTTCCTTCTCAAGGAATCAGAGGGGGCGAAAGAAGCTGTGGTTCCGCAAGTCTCAGCAATCCTATCCAGCTTCGGACTCCGGCCTCCAGAGGCAGAGGGGGGCAGGGTGGACGCCGGCCCAGAGGCAGAGGGGGACCGCGTAACTTCAGGTCTAGGGAGCCTTTCTCTGAGAGACCCGCACAGCAGCCCTGAGGGCTTTCCCGACTGTCCAGCTCTGGAGGCAGTCGGGGGGGGGGGGCGCTTAACGAAGCACCTGTCAATGTGCGAGTCCATCACGAACGATCGATGGGTGCTCCGAATTATATCCAGAGGCTACAAAATTCCCTCCCTATTTCGTCCTCCCTCAGGTGGTCGCCTCCCCGATGTCCCACTCAAAGAGAGGCGGCGACCGTAGAGATTTCAAATTTGTTAGGAAAAAGAGCCATCCAGCGAGTCCCCCTAGACCAATCTGGATCGGGCTACTACTCAAGGTTCTTTTTAGTGCCAAAAAAATGGGGGACCTCAGGCCCATTCTAGACTTGTCTGCCCTGAACATGTTTATCCCCAAAGAAAAGTTCCGGATGGTCACTCTACAATCTATTCTCCCCTTAATGCAGGAGAATGACTGGATGTGCTCGATAGACCTCAAGGACTCGTACTACCACATTCTAATGGACAGACGGTCCAGGAGGTTCCTCCGCTTTCGGCTACGGGCCAGTCATTACCAGTTCAGGGTCCTTCTGTTAGGACTCACCTCAGCCCCCAGGGTGTTCACCAAAGTCATGGCAGTGGTTGTGGCCCACCTGAGGCTTCAGGGCATAAGGGTCTTTCCGTACCTAGACGACTGGCTCCTCACAGCAACCAACAGGCATCAACTTTGTATCGCGAGGGACTATGTTCTGTCTCTTGCCAACAGTTTGAGCATTTCAGTCAACATACCGAAGTCTTTTCTTCATCCTGTGCAAGCATTAGATTTCATAGGAGCCAGGCTAGATTCCCGATCTTCTCGGGCCTTCTTGACCTCGGACAGGCTGTCCAGCCTCTCACTCCACGTTTTGGCTCTTCTTTGCACCAAAGCTCTGCCGGTGGAGTTGGTCCTGAGAGCACTAGGCTCGATGGCAGCGGCTATCTGCCTCTCTCTCCATGCTCGCCTAAGGTTGCATATATTACAGTGGACACTCCAAGTTCAATGGTCACTGTTACACCATGCATTGAATACACCCATCCCCCTGAGCAGGGTTTGCAGGGAATCCCTCCTTTGGTGGCTTCACTCCCCAGAACTCAGGCAAGGGAGACCCTTTGTGCTTCCCCCTCCCCAGGCCACGTTAACCACGGATGCTTCTCGCCTAGGGTGGGGGGTGGGGGCATTGTTTGGGCAGAAACGTCCAAGGTACGTGGACCTTGTCGGAGACCGCCTTGCACATGAATGTTCTGGAGATGAGGGTGGTGCTTCTAGTGTTGCAGGCTCTCCAAGACCTTCTACCTCTAGGAACGATTGCAATACAGACAGACAATATGTCAGTGGTCTGGTATATAAACAAACAAGGGGGAACCAGATCCTACCCTCTTTGTTGAGAAGCCATGAGAGTTTGGGAATGGGCTATATCCACCAACCGCTTTCTGATAGCAACGCACATTCTGGGACGATCAAACATCCTGGCAGACAAACTGAGTCGAGTAATTCTTAGTCCTTAAGAGTGGTCTCTCAATCCGAAAGTTGCGAAGGAGATTTTCCACAAGTGGGGTTGGCCTTGCTGCGATCTCTTTGCTACTCCCCAAAACACACAATGCAGCGAGTTCTTTGCAGTTCTTCCCCCAGAAGGGGAGAGCCCCAGAGACTATCTGATTCATGCTTGGCCTCCCGGTCTACTCTATGCTTATCCTCCGCTTCCGCTCATGGCGAAGTTCATTCAGAAAGCCGCATGGTTGGGGTGCAAAATTATCCTCATAGCCCCATTCTGGCCTTGTCAAATCTGGTTTCCATACCTGCGGTCTCCCCTTTAATCCTGGATCCCATTCCAGATCTGATCTCGCACCCAACAGGGTGCCCAACACCGAACCTGGTAAACCTCAAGCTCGTAGCTTGGTTGATCCAGTTCCACTAATGGCAAGGACTCCCGGTATCTCGTCACCAGTGAAAACTATTCTGGTAGCGGCTCATAAACCGTCCACCAGGAAAATCTGTAATAGCAAGTGGAAACGATTTTCTATCTGGGCTAACAGCCAGGGTCTCAACCCTTTTACTGATGTCCTTCAAGGATGCATCTGCAGTCCTTACAAATGGGTTGTCCTGTCGTCAGGCAGCCCCTTGGTCGGCCGGATTCCAAAGTCTGGGTCTGGCCTCGGCTGGTGTCGCACTTCACCCGACGTCATAGCTGCAGTTATTCGGGTATAAAGGCATCAGCCGACGCCATTTTCCTCATTCTTTCTTGCCGCGTGGCGCCCGAAGCAGAAGCTGTTCGCAAGTGCCGGTCGGTCAGAACCAGAGATTACTACTACCGAAAACTTCTAAAAAGCTAAGTACCCCATTGGGGACTCTTTCTTGCCTCAGCCGATGTCAGAAAAAGTGAATAACTGTTTAACTTGTGGGAAACAAATACCTCATAAAGATTTCCACTCTTACTGCTTACCTTGTCTAGGCCCAGACCACGACGTCGCAGCTTGTCTAGCCTGTGCTTCTTTTAACCGGCGGACGCTTAGACGTCAGTCGGAGTTTGCTGAGGAGTTTTTCGGCTCCGATTTTGCTTATATTATGCCGTCGGATCCTCCGACTTCGCAAATAGCTAAAAAACGCAAGGAAAAGGACCGACACTCGCGGTCCGCGGTTTCGGCCGAAACCGCGGTTAAGCCAACCGTGAGTGTCTCTGTTTCGGCTGAAACCGAGCAAGCGGTTCCTCCTTCAGCCGAAAATTTTCCTCCTGCCGAGGCCTCTTCTAACCTCGTGGAATCGGCTTCGGAAATCCCACCTACTGTTACAGTTTCTCAGGAATTATCAGACACTATTCCCTTGGATATTTCAACCCCTGCAAGTGGAGCTGCTAGGCCACCTGCAGCCATGTCCATTAAGGCCTTTGCCAGGGCTAAAGCAGCTAAAACTACTAAATCTGTGCCTGCTAAGCCCCCCTCTCACAGGCCTAGCTCTAGTTCACAAATGCTTAGTTTAGCAGAGGATCTCATTTCTTTAATTCGAGGATCCCAACCTCAACCAGACAGGGCCTCTCACCCGCCTCCAGAGAAGAGGCCTAGAGCAGAGCCCCCTGAGCCAGTGTCTACAGATGATTCCTCTGATGACTCAAATGATGCAGACCCTCCAGAGGCCCCATACTCCCCTTATGAAGACTCTGATGGTGAAGAGTCCATTCCTTCTGCCTCTCCGCCTGAGGAATTTTCCTTTGGGGAAACCCTGCATGCTATGAGGGAACAATTTCAGTGGCAGGGCCAGGATTTTTCAGATTCCAGAAAAAGGCTTAGAACTTTTCTGCATTTACCACAACATAGGCCTTTAGCCATTCCTCCAGTTCTTTCTGTTGTACAAGGACCTAAGGCTGTAGCAGCCACCTCTGCCAAAAACCCCCTCCCCTCTGAAAGGGAATCCAGATCCTTAGAGAGATGGGGTAAAAAAAGTTTACACTTCTGCTACTCCTTCAGCTAGGGCCTTGAACTGTCAATTTCACATGATGCAGTATCAAGAATTTTTGCTAGATCAGTTAACCAAAAAAGTGTCCTCAGATGAAACAGTAGACAAAAAATATGTGCAGGAAATGGTACATAACATTCAACAGGTCAGTAACCATTCCCTTAAATGCGGCTATGATGCACTGGAGGCTTCCTTTAGATCAGCCATGACTGGTACAGTCATCAGAAGGCATGCATGGCTAAAAGAACAGGCCTTACCAGACCATGTCAAATCAAAACTATTAGATGCTCCTATGGATAAAATCAATTTGTTTGGCTCTCCTGCACAACAAGCACTGAAGAAGATGGAAGAGAAGGCAAAATCTGTCCAAACAGTAAAATATTTCTTACAGGTCCAACCTCCGAGGTTTAGCAGGAATTGGCCCTCCAAGAATTGGTCCTTTCCAGACTCCTCCAGAACTCAGAGAGGCAGGAATAGGCGTTCAAGAGGCAGAAGCCAATCCAGGGGTGCTTACAGAGGACGTCAGTGGCAGGGCAACAACCAGCGAGGCACAGACACAGCCACCACTACAACTACTGGTCAATCACAGTGACTTGGCTCTGGCACCGCCTACCAGGGAACAACTGCAAGCACCCTTAGGCGGGAAGCTAGCCTTATTTACGACAAACTGGCATTACATCACAAGAGACAAGTGGATTTTACAGATAATAGACCAAGGTTACAGGTTTCACTTCCATACTCTACCAGGGAAGAGAGGAATGCCAAACCTACCTCCAAATCAAAAGACAGAAGCACTAAAACAAATATCTCAATTAAGGATGAGAGCTGTAGAAAAAGTACCATCTATGGAGCAAGGGAAGGGATTTTACTCCAGACTCTTCCTGGTACCAAGAAAAGAAGGCAAATGGAGACCTATTCTCGACTTGTCCGCTTTAAACACATTCCTCATTTTTCCAAAATTCAAAATGCTGACCCTACAGCAGCTTCTTCCCATGCTGGGCAAGGAGTCTTGGCTGGTGACTCTAGATCTCAAGGAGGCATACCTGCACGTCCCCATACGACCAAACTGCAGAAGACACCTCAGATTTCTTGCAGGATCAGAGCATTATCAATTCTCAGCATTGCCCTTTGGCTTATCTACTGCACCCAGAGTGTTCACGAAATGCCTGGCATCAGTAATTGCTCATTGCAGACTTCAGGGAATACAAATCTACCCATACCTGGACGACTGCCTGATACAAGCGGACAACGAAAGCAAGCTAGCAGAAGATTTACAAAGGGTCATTTATCTGCTACAAGCCCTGGGATACACAGTCAATTTAAAAAAGTCAAGACTGATACCATCCCAGAGAATAACCTTTTTGGGTGCAGAGTTGGACACATCAAGGCAAATGGCATTCCTAACAGTAGAAAAACAGGAGCAGCTACCTCTCTACTTCTTGGCCTTAACAAAACAGAACCATCTGACAGCAAGAAAAGTTCTGCAAGCCTTGGGCTTCATGGCATCCTGCATAATATTGGTTCCTCATGCCAGACTGCATATGAGAAAACTACAGTGGTACCTAAGGAATTTATGGTCTCAACACAAGCACAGCTTGGAAACCCAGATTCCCATTATTCCATGCCTGAAGCAAGAATTCCTATGGTGGGCTCAGGCTTGTCAATCAAACACAGGATTGCCTTTTCACAGTGCTCAACCAAACCAAGCCATCACGACAGATGCCTCAGACCTCGGTTGGGGGGCACACATGCTGGACAAGTGCATACAAGACTTATGGTCTCAAAACCAGCTGCACCTACACATAAATCTAAAGGAAATGCTGGCAGTAAAACTGGCAATTCAGGCATTCAGACCATTCCTTCAGCAAGGTCTATTGATGATAAGGACAGACAACACCACAGTTATGTGGTATATCAACAAACAGGGAGGCACACACTCGTACCCTCTTTGCCGAATGGCGATGGAGCTCTGGAATGTGGCCCTGAGCTACAACATACAGTTAAAAGCAATTTTTGTACCAGGAAAAGAAAACATCCTAGCAGACATTTTAAGCAGGACTTCCACGGATGCCCACGAATGGATGCTGCATCCGGACATCTTCAAAACCATTACAAGAAAATGGGGACTCCCAGAAATAGACTTATTTGCATCCCCACACAATCACCAACTAAAGAAATTCTGCACAAGGACGTACCACCCACTTGCTTGGAAGGTGGACTCCCTATCCTTCAGTTGGAAAAACCTGACAGCATATGCATTTCCACCACTTCCTTTGATGCACAAGGTGCTATTGAAGATCAAAGAGGACCGTCCAAGGATCATTCTGATAGCTCCAGACTGGCCAAGGCAACACTGGTACCCATTACTGAGGAGCATGGCTCGGGAACAAATATGGCCACTACCCCTGGTTCCCTTGCTGTTAACACAGAACAACTACAGCCATCTGCATCCAAACCTGAAAACTCTGCAGCTGACTGCCTGGAACATTGCATAAGACCAATTAACCCAAATTTATCCCAAAGGGTTAAAGACATTATCCTTGAGGCTCGCAGACCCTCAACAAGAAAAAATTATTCAGCAAAATGGAAAAGATATCTCATTTGGAGTACTGAAAAAAGAGAAGATGTGTCACTGGTAAACACAGCCAACATTCTGGAATACTTGGCAGAGCTCTTCCACACAGGCCTGTCCTATTCCTCCATCAAGATTCATGCATCAGCTATTTCAGCAGAATACGACTTGGATCCTCCTGTCTTCTCACATCCTCTGCTCAGACAGTTTCTGAGAGGAATTAAAAATGTAAAGCCTCCTAGAAAGCCACCATTACCAGCATGGGACTTGAACTTTGTGCTAGAAAAATTGACACTTCCTCCTCTGGAACCAGCAGCAACTGCAGAATTGCAAAACTTATCATGGAAGACTGCTTTCCTGCTGGCAATCACTTCAGCAAGAAGGGTATCTGAACTTCAGGCATTAATGGCAGTGCAACCCTTCCTGATCTTCCATCAAGATAGAGTGTCCAGGAGAACAAATCCTTCCTTTATGCCTAAGGTGATTTCCAGAGTTTCTTTAAATCAGGCTATCCACCTACCTACATTCTTCCCTAACCCACAGAACAGGGGAGAAAGACTGCTACATACCTTGGATGTACATAGACAATTACGCTATTACCTGGACAGGACCAAGGGCAATAGAAAAACTGACCAGCTACTGGTAGCATATGCAACAGGAAGGGAAGGAAAAGCAATTTCAAAACAGACAATCTCCAAGTGGATAGGAAATTGCATTAGATTTTGTTACTCCTACCATGGAAAGAAAACTCCAGAGAACATCAGGCCTCACTCTACAAGGGCAACAGCCACTACCACAGCCTTCTTACGAGGAGTGGCTACCAAGGACATTTTAGAAGCTGCTACTTGGAGCTCCGTGCATACATTTGCCAAGCATTATAATTTACCTTTATACTCTAGATCCAGAGCAGGCTTTGCCACTGCTGTTTTGCAAGGGATCCTAACTACACCATAATTTGTTTTTGTCCACCTCCCCCAGTTTAGCTATGGTATTCTACCCATTTGTAAGGACTGCAGATGCATCCTTGAAGGACATAGTACAGTTTTGTACCTACCATAAATGTAGATGTCCGATAGGAATGCATCTGCAGTCAGGATTACCCACCCTCCTTCCCCTCTGTGGTGCTCCTAGGGTATTTGCCCTTCTTATAGCTAGCTGGGGGAATCTATTATGGTGTATTTGTTTGTATATATGCACATACATGCTTATTTTTGTGTTTGCTCTCTACTATTTGGAATCATTGGCATTTATCCAAATTTAGCCTTCCAAGAGGGCACCTGGCATCTGGGGCAAGAAATACTGAGGAAAATGGCGTCGGCTGATGCCTTTATACCCGAATAACTGCAGCTATGACGTCGGGTGAAGTGCGACACCAGCCGAGGCCAGACCCAGACTTTGGAATCCGGCCGACCGAGGGGCTGCCTGACGACAGGACAACCCATTTGTAAGGACTGCAGATGCATTCCTATCGGACATCTACATTTATGGTAGGTACAAAACTGTACTTTCCGATTCCTACAGTCTTGGATTTTTTGTCCATGATATTTGAACAAGGGGCCAGTGCATAAACGGTGAAAGTACAGTTGGCAGCAATATCCCATTTTCATGTGGGAGACTGATTAGGATCCCTAGCATCTTCAAAATTGTTTAAGACATTCTTGCGTGGCGTTTTCCTTCTCAAGCCACCTGTGAAATCCGTGACTCCCCCTTGGGACTTAACCTTTGTTCTGCAAGCCTTAACGAAACCTCCTTTTGAACCTGCAGCTTCTGTACCTCTTAAATTTCTGTCGTGGAAAACATCATTCTTGGTAGCCATAACTTCTGCTAAAAGGGTTTCGGAGCTCCAAGCTTTGTGCATGAAACCTCCCTACCTTATTTTTCACAATGACAAGAGTGTCTCTCAGGACTAACACGTCTTTTTTTACCAAAAGTGGCATCTGTGGCAAATATCAATCAGACTATCAATCTGCCAGTGTTTTTCAAGAATTTTCAAAATAAGGGAGAATACATGTTGCATACACTAGATGTACATAGACAGTTGCGTTTTTACCTGCACAGGACCAAAGACGTTCATAAGGCTGATCAACTGTTCGTGTCCTTTGCTCCTCCATCCATGGGGAAACCTATATCCAAAGTGACACTGGCTAATTGGATTTGTCAGTGTATTTCTCAGGCTTGCAAGGCATCGGGCAAAACAACCCCATTTAAAATTCGTGCACATTCCACACGGTCCATCGCAACTTCTGCAGCCTTCTGGTCCAGGATGCTGTTGGACGACACATGTTCAGCAGCCACTTGGTCTTCTGCTCATACGTTTATTTCTCATTATAAGCTGGACACGATATCTAGAAGCAGGGCGTCCTTTGGCTCTGCGGTGCTTCGGAATATTCTTCCATAGGCCACCCAGGTTTTTGTTTACGTAGCTGGGGACTCTGTCCCACAGGTTGCAGAACAAATGAAGTAACTACTTCAGATTTAGAAGTTATGTACTCACCATAACATTCCATCTGAGTAGGTACTTCATTTGTCTGCAACCATCCCCCCCTGCCATCCCCCTAACCTGTATTGGGTTTCTAGGATCATTTATGATTCTTTGAGAATAACTGAACCTTTTTAATTACAGGTTTATCAGGTGATACAGCAAAACCGATCTGAGGTAGTGTGGTGGTGACAGGGGATTATGGGTAGAGGGGAGGAGCTAGGAGCTCGGATCTTGAAGCTTGGAAAGCTGCCGGTCGGATCCGAGACCCACAGGTTGCAGACAAATGAAGTACCTACTCAGGTGGAACGTTATGGTGAGTACTTAACTTCTAATTTCTGTTTTCTCTCTTGGGGGTTGTATTGTTCCCCTCCCAGTCATATAGTCAGAATACTTAGTTCCTTGTATACAACATTGACTGTTGTCCTCCTTCACAGTTAACAAATAGCAGTCAGGCAAGCTGGTCTAAGACTGCTTGTAATCTAGGATAATGGGGCTCTGTCACCTCACCATGTGTTATGTATGTTGCTGCATGCACATCATGTGGCTCTAGTATTTAGTTCATTAGCTGCTGAAAGGTGGTAGTGGAGTTTCATGTAATTCAAAGGGCTCTACTGTGAAGTGGTAATTTCCCTTCTGCAAAGCAGAAGTTTTTCCATTTTATTCTGTGCACTAAAACTGCCATCACCCTTTGCTGTGGTATAAAATTAATAAGTAGTTTGTATTAGTCAAATTTTGACACGTGGTTACTTTTTCTAAAGTCGCCACAAAAGCATATTGAGCTGTCTGGCTTAGACATTGGAATAGTTGGATATTTCCATTCACTGCCTGATTTCTTCCATCACATCCAAGTCCAACATGCTGTGAACTTCCACTTTTACTGCTTCAGTAGGGATTGAGTACACTTTCATGCTTGGAGATCTCTGTACTGTGCTGTTTCAAATTTGCTCTCCCAGTTTGAGACTTTCTTATTTCTGGCCAGAAATTCTAGCACCTGTTTCTCTGTTTTAAAGACTGTTGTCTGAACTGGAGGAATTGGTTCCTTTCTTTACTGAATTTTACTGTCGCACTGCTGGAACTCTACTGATGATTCATCATGTTTCCATTCTTTCAGCAAAGTGACATGATGGGTATGAACTGTTTCTTATACCAGTCTGCTTGACCTTGTCTATCCCATTTAACGTTTTATGATTTAACTGACTTTTGCTACTTTGCTAAAGCACCAAGACTTTGTCCAGATCTGAATTCTCTCCTTTAACATTCCCATTGTGTATGCTCTTATTTTGTCTTTATTTATCCATACCCATAATTATATCGTAGTTCCTTAGCTTCTAGGCTTCCTCCTTTTCCTTTTTGCTTTAGTCTGATATCAGAAATGTGGTTCAGACCCAGCATCTCCCCCCCTCCAGTTTTCATTCTGATGTAATGCTACACTTCATTGATTGGCTTCTTTGTTATTAATGCTGTCTTTCTGCTGCAAGCACCACTTAAATCTTTTATTCATGTAGCATCCACAGGACTTTAAACTGATGCAAATATTGTCCCAATAATAACATATGTATTCAGGTACTGCCACTGAAGGATGTAGTTTTCCTAAGACGGTATGAAACTCTACAGATTTAATGGAATGTTCTTTTTTTGTTTGTGCGAACACAAAGGACCTCTGTCTTCTGCTGATTAGGTTTATGCTTACACACATGGGAACTTTTCGTTTCAAAGTCAGTGCTGATTTGTTAACTATTGGTTTGGGTTTAGATATATCCATTTCATATTAAAGTGTCTTGCTAGAGCATAAGGTAGCTACAGTTATGAATGTATGTTATCTTTGGGGATAGCTTTGTAATACCTACTTCTTTATATTGATAGGGGATGGTGATTTAAATCTATTACAGTAATTAATTTTGTAATTTCTGCTTTCCTGTCTGGCTGTAACCACATTTGAACACTTTTCTTTTTCTACAGCAAGCGCTTTATTGTGTTGACATTCACACGATATTTAATTTACCAGAATACAACATTATACAATATAACCGTATGACATTGTTCAAGGCCGCTGAGAGCACCCTGGCCGTGCAAGGCTACAATACCTTGCACATGTTCAGACTTCAAAGTGAGAGTGAAGGAACCAAAGGTGGAGGTGAAAAACAGCATAACACTGACAAACTACTCCATGTCCGATTTAACTAATGGGAAAGTACCATACTACTACATTGCTAGGTATAGTTCTCCCACCATGAACCAGGATAAACGCACCACCTGCCTCGATTTACTGCAATCCCTCGCCATACAGTCCAACACCTTAGTCATGGGAGATTTCAACTGTCTTTCCATAGACTTAGATTGGGGGACATACATGAGCAAAAACATGCTTGCCCAGAGATTCCTTGACTTTTAACACAAATTCTGTGGAACTTGTAGTCTGCACCCCACTAGAGGTCTTAATCTTCTGGACATAGTACTCACCAGCATGGGGTGGTCACTGTACTTCCCCATGTGTGATGCCCTCCCTGGTTAGGTCAGAGCACAAATCAGTCTTTTGAAGTAACTATTGGAACTGAGACCCACACAAGAACAAATATTATAAAAAAAACTTCACCAAAGCCAACTACGGCGTACTAAGCGATGGTATAAAAAGGTTCATACACCCACAATCCCAGACACCGGTGATCACTGTACAGAAGTGTTTGTACAGGGCATTTTAGTACACTTAAGCAACTGCATCAACTTTGCTGTACCTGAGCGAATCAAAACCAGGTCTTCCCATAAAAACAAGCCACTGTGGTGGACTTTCGAGTATAAACAGGTTATATAACAAGAGGAAGAAACTGTTGTCCAAAAGCAAGAGGGATATTACCCTGTAGAGGAAGAGTTCCCTCCTAACCCTAAGAGGAAATTCAGAAATCTTGTAAAGTCTTCTAAAGCGAATTACTAAACTAAATCGCACAGCCAAGGATAATCAAAAGGCATTCTTTAACTATGCCCGAGGTATAAAAGGGAATGCCAAGGTGTGTGCCAAAATGGTTGTAGATGGGATCACTCGTACTGCACCAGAAGATAACGCCAACCTGCTAGCTGTCAGATTGAGAAAACGTCAGCACCTTTTCTCCACCTACAACATTCCAAGGCATACCTGAAACCAGTTCTCTGCCTAGTATCTCTAGAGAACAGGTAATCATCTATGTGCTCGCCAAGGCCAAAAACACTGCCTCAATGGGACCAGATAATATCCCAGGTTGTGTACTAAGCAATCTAAAACAAGACCTAGTAAGACACACTTTTGACATTCTCTTTAATCATAGCTTAAGAACTGGCTATGTTCCTGCAGAATGGAGAACAGAACAGTAATATCCCTGGACAAAGGGGGGGGCATTAACTGACTCTGGGAACTACAGACCCATAAGTCTAATCAGCCTCATCTGTAAAGCCATGGAAAGAAATATCTTTGACCTTGTCAACAAGGACATAGGTGACCTCCAAACACTGGACCCAACTCCTTTTGGCTTTAAGGGTAGATTATGCTTATTAAACCTGGTAGATGTTTTTTGAGAATGTCACCAAAGCCATGGAAAAAAAGGTAAGACAGTGCACCCAGCCTATTTTGGCCTTACCAAGGTTTTGGGACAACTGCCCAACTCTGGCATCATTGAGACTCTCTCCTAGATAGAGTTTAACCCTTACCATTTCTAGTTGGTTAGCCAGTTGGCTCCCTGACAGAACATGCACTGTCAAAATTAGTGACTGCACCTCCCGCCAGTGGAGTACCACAGGGGGTCTTTGCTGTGCCCCTTACCGTTTGACAACTCTTTATTTCTCAAAGTCCAGGCCGAAGTAGACTGCCTTTGGCTCACCAAGTTTGCTGATGATTGCAAACTGGGAGCAGTCAATCGAGTCCCTCAACAATGTCAACATATTAGGGTCTATTATATTACATCACCGGACACTTAAAAAAGCGAATGGTGATTAACCGACCGTATGTAAGCGAAAGCTTGCAATGTCGAACTGTCAGAAGAGCGACCCCCCCCCCCAAAAAAAAAAAAAACAATTTAAAGCATTAAGTGGGGGGCTTTGCCTCCCCCACCCGACGTAAATATACCAATTCTAAGACCGCACTACAGTGCCAAAAACGGCAAAGTAACGAAGCTGCCAAGCAAATTCTTTCCCAGGGAAAGCGCTTAAAAGCTGCTTCGATATTTTGCCTTTTCAGTCTTTTATGTTTGACCAAGACGCATTCGAAAGAATGAGTCTTCGGTCTGGTAATAGGAACCCATGTATTACAAGAAGAGCTAACACAACCAACACAACAGAGTTGTTTGTTTTTCAATTGAATTGTACAGGTTATAGGCCACATTAAAGATGGGAAAAGTTTTAAAATTATTTATTGTGGTCTCATTTTTTTCTATTACAAAAACCTGGCAAGTATGTGACTGTATTACTGTGCCAGCTTCAACCAACCGTTTAACAGCTATGAGAAACTATAACTTTCATTTGGTCTACTACAGATTCAATTTGATCACATTGTTTTATTCAACAAATTAAGCGGTTTTGTCCAGAATTTGACTGGACTTCATCCGGAGGACATTAAAACCAAAATGGATGGTTTTATACCACAGTAACAATCACATGGTCCACAACATTATTTGAATGCTTGACATTAAAACCATTTGTAAAAAGACAGTACGCAGTAGTGGGGAAAAAACGTACTTCAAATGCTAAACCTTTGATCAAGTAGTTACAAGATAAACGTACTTCAAATGCTAAACCTTTGATCAAGTAGTTACAGGATAAACCAGAAAATATATAAATACAAGTGTAAAAATTAAAATGTAAGTATATAGGTGCAAAGATGCAAAACTTCAAAGATGACGTGTTTAAAGCCAGATCTGATGTTGTCAGTCTTCATCTATTGACTAATGGGGTTACGGTTCTGATCAGGCCATCATATAGCTTGCGTCAGTGAAAAAAAATTTCTCTAGCTGCAAGTCTACCCACAATGCTCTTCTCCACATTACCCCAGATCTCGTTTGCCACTCTTACGACAAGACTCTTCAGCCGACTCTGTCATTGCTAAGTAAATTATATATTTCTTCTTTATTTATTTTGACTTTTTCCTACCTTTTGAAAACTTCGGGCTTCCCTTAGCGTATGTGCTGTTGTTTTTTTTTTATACTTACTGCTAGTAAATTCTTTCCCCTCTACCTTCATTGGTAGTCTTTACTGTTGGTAACCTTTCTACCATTATTGGTAGATTTTTCCTTTTTTTTTTTAGTGTGAGTGAGTTTCTGATTTATAAACCTTCTTTCCTTTTCTGCCTTCCTGCTCATTTTATTCAGGAATATGCCAGAAAAGCCTAATTACGGGGTTTAAACAATGTATAGAGTGAGGCAGGAAAATGCCAAACTCCGATAATCATGAATCCTGTGTTTACTGTTTGGGTGTTTCCCATTTGAGTATTGACTGCTCCATCTGCCAGGGTTTCAATAAAGGAGCTCTTGCAGAGAGGAAGAACAAACTTATCCTTAAAGGGCTCTTTAAAGCCCCTTTCGAAGAAGCCTTGTTCAAGGCCCTCCCCTTTGGTGCTGACGTCTCCACTGGAACCAACTTGTCAAAAAACAAACATGCTTCTGAAGGTTCCTCTATGGAGCTGAAAGTTAAGGTTCTGAAGCTTTCGGAACAGTCTGGATCTCCAGCACTGAAAAGCATACTGGTGCCTTCTACACCAGCTGCGACAATTGTTCAAAGTTAAACTGCCACTGTTCCCACCATGAGTACGGCTCCGACACCAGTGCCGGCTGTCACTTCTGCCATGTCTGTGCCATTTTCTACCATGGTACAGCAGATGGTACCGAAGATGGTTGTATCTACAGAAACCATGTCTTATCTATTCTCCCTCCTTAGACCCGTTCCATGGACAGCTCCCTAGCCCATTCCTAGAGAAACCCAAATCCTCTCCTGGTTGTTCATGCGCTCAAACCAGAAGTCTCTGTGAGGTTGATATTGTTAGGTTGGTGGATCAGATCTTGGCAGCCCAGGGTCTCCCTCATCTACTTTGGGCCCATCTCCCTTCTGGTGCAGAGGGTTTTTCTCCATCTACCCCTCCTTATTCTCCTCCTTTAACCTCTGCACAGGCTTTAGAGCTGTCAACTCTAACTTCTTGGGTTCAGATGGCTTTGGCGCCGAAAACACTTCTGCCTTTGCTGAGTCTAGCTCTGGCTCCCTCAGTGCCTTTGACACCATTTGTTCCCTGGGACTGTGTTCTTGCCGTCGGGCCCAGGGGATTCGAGCTGGCGCTGAGTTTTCTATGAAGCTGGACGTATCTCTTCCAGCTGCACCGGCAGGGGATCTGTCCTCTGTTCCAGTCTGTTTAGTGAGACTGTCTGTGTGGAGTGTGACCCCAGTTCCAAGTTTGTCTGTATTGATTCCGGGCTCCCATCCCTCCTCAGGGGGTCCTGCCTTTCAGGCTATGGAAAGAGTTTTGGCCACTGCTTCATCTCTGTATCCCCAGGTTTTTCAGATGTTCTTCGTGTTTCACTGTTGCAGTAATTACATTTGGGGGTAATTTGCTGGCAGGTTGCCCTCAGTCGGCCTGATTAACAAAGTCTTGGGTCCTGCGTCGGTTGCTGTCGCATCTTCCATGAGGTCAGGTCGTCAAGGGTATAAAACATGCAACTGACGCCATTACATCAGTCTTTCTTGCTGCGCGGTGCCCGAAGCAGAAGCAGTTCGCAAGTGCCGGTGGGCCGACTCCTGAAATTTTCAATGTTAAGTTGTCAATCTCGCCTTCATTCTTGCTTGATGGGTTCGGAGCCGATCCCTCGGCTCCGACTCGGCACTTGCTAAGCTCGAGAGTCACTTTTACCAGCTCGAGGCAGCCCCATATCCCATGATGCAAGGCGGTAAGTACCCAGATCTCGTTTGCCGCTTCGCTTATGAGGTCCTCCTTTTACCAGCTCCTGGTAAGTGATTCACTTTATTGATATTAAAGCCCCTTTTTGTTAAAAAAACCTTTTATTGTTAGTTATAAGTTAATTATTTAGATTTCCTGACAGAAAATCCCTGTCTCTTTTAATTTTTTTTAGTCAAACTTTACCCATCCCATCCCCTCCCTGTTAGGGTGTGTGTGTGTTTGTTTTTAGGAATACCTTTTTGGTATTTTCTTTAATTTAAATTTTTGACTGGTGTGTGTGTGTGTTTTGTGAAGCACCATGTCAAAGGAGAGGGTCTCAGGTTTTAAGAAGTGTGACTCGTGCTGTCAGAAGATGTCTCTGACAGACGGTCACACTTCTTGCCTGTATTGCCTGGGGCCTCTTCACCTGCAGGACTCCTGTGCTATTTGTCATTCCTTCAGCCAGAGAGTCCTGCAGGAAAGACGTAACAAGCTGATACTTAGGGGCCTTCTTAAGCCGGAGGGCTCTCCGGCTAAGTCGGCTCCATCAAAATCAGCTAAATCTTCCAAGGCCCAGGCTTCTGTGTCTAAGCCTGCGGCCTCGGCTCGACTTCGTTCGAGTCGAGATCGGCTCGGCTGGAGCCGATTCTGGCTTAACAAAGCCTTCGGCACCGATGGCTATCGGTGCCGAATCTGCATCGACCACCGGTGTCGGCTCCGATCGGTTCCGACCCCCATGTGGCACAGGCATCGGTGTCGGCTCGATCGGCTCCGACACCGTTACTTTGGTGGCTGTATCGGCTCCGGCTGGAGCCGATACATCGAGGCTTCCTGTCGGCTCCGATAAGTCTGCTCCGACAGGATCTATAGTATCGGTTCCGATGGCTCATTCCAGGAAGGGGTCGGGGTCTCCTTCCTTGGAGCCGATACTTTCGGCTCGGCTTCACCTCTTCTTCGAACGGAGCCATCGGAGCCGATCTTCAAGGTCATCCAGACTGTCAGATCATGACCTAGAGAGAGTGGTCAGTAGATTACTTAAGTCACAGGTACTGGCCCAAATGTTACATAGTCCGTCTCAACAGACGACTGTTGGTCCACACCCCGTTACAGTTCCTCCTTCAACTCTACCCCAGAGCTTGGAGTTGGAGTCTTCGGGAATGGTTACTGTTACGGCTGGAGGACGGATACCCCCTTCTGTTCCTTCAGCCTCTACTCTTATCTCCTCTTGAGACCTTCCTTAGAGGGATTCGGTGGTCGGGCTTCCATGGTCTCCTCCGAGGGGTGAGTGGCATCGGACCCTTGTCGAACCGCTCTTCCCTTGGAGCCTCGGCCTTGGTGAGCTCGGCTCCGACATCTGCCTCGGAGACTTCCCTTCGGTGGTCCCTGGGTTCCTAGCTCTTGAACGGGTTCTCTCGGACCTGCCTGGGAGGGAGCATTCGAGGTGATGAAGAGTGTGCTGGCCACTGGTATCAGTCGGCAGTCTGTTCCGTAGCTCCTCCCTCTATAGTACCTGTTGACATCTCTGCCACTTCTCTTGCTACAGGACCCAGAGATCCTCCGCCTCAGGTTTCCCCATTGGGGATTTCCCCTCTTCGAGGATTCTCCTGATGTTTCGGAGATCCTCCTAGGAAGAGGACTTGTAAGAGGAAACATGTAGACTCCCGAGTCTGTCACTTGGATACTGATTTTGATGAGTCAGAGGGATCCCTAGATCCCCTCTGAGGATGTCTCCTTCTCAGACATCCTAGAACTCCTTAAACAGAGGGGAAACTGGCCCACCAACAATCCCTCTGAGGATGAGTCAGTGTACCTAGAGGCGTTTGGATCTCGGCCCTCCACCTCCTGGGTGTCTCCGCCTTCGACCCCCTTATGCAGGTTATTGCCGAAGGCGTGGGCAGCTCCTGACTCTGTAGAGCCAGTCCCTAGGAGGCCTTCAAAATTTATCACTGCCCGTGTGACAAGCAATTCCTCACTAAGGGTGTCCCGCTGATGCCATGGTGGTGGCTGCGGCCACCAAAAGGAACTTGCAGATCCTTCCGCCGTCCATCCTCCTAATAAGGACTCTAGGACCATGGATAGGTGCAGTAAGCGGATGTTTTCCTCAGCGACCTTTGCTATGCGTTCGCTGAATTACCTATGTCACTTCACCAGACTCCAGAGGGATATCCTGAAGGAGCTGGGTGAAGTAGTTCAGGATCCTACAGCTGCAGGGGCTCAAGAAAAATTGTTTCGCAGCTAGGAACCCTCAATTCCATTGCAAACTCCTCCATGCGGCTAATATCTTATGCTGCGGATGGAGCGAGTAGAGCCGCAGGTACAGGTGTGGCTCTTAGGCGCCAAGCTTGGATGCGGCTATGTGATTTTTGGATCCCTTTAAGGCGTCCTTCACAAATTCTCCCTTTGATGGGTCAGCTTTGTTTGGCCCTCAGGTGAAGGAAACCTTGACCAGGTGCGAACAGGACGGCAAGACTCTTTCTGCTGTTGGAGTCCGTTTTCCACCCTTCTAGACCTTATCCCAAAGGACAGAAAGGTGGGAAAATGTGGTTCCGTAAATCCCAAGGAGTCACGCCGGATCCACGTCGTCAGTTTACCCCTAGAGGCAGAGGCCTAACAATAACAGACGCGCTCTAGAGGCAGAGGGGGTCCGAAAAACCAGGGAAACAGAGAGCCTCTCTCTGACAAGCCCTTTCAGCATCCCTGAGATGTTGCCCGGCTGTCCCTCCTTGGAGGCAGTCGGGGGAAGATTATCACTGTACCCAGAAGCCTGGCATTCCCTCACTCAAGACAGATGGGTACAGTTGATCATATCCAAGGGTTACATAATTCCTTTCGAGGAAAGTCCCTTCCCCTCAAATTCCCTTCCAGATGTACCACCCGGTCTAAGGGAAATTGCAGAGTTAGAAGTCTCAAAACTACTGCAAAAAAGAGCCATTCAGCCAGTTACAATAGACCATTCAGAGCCGGAATCTACTCAAGGTTCTTTTTGGTCCCCAAAAAGACGCGAGACTGGAGACCAATATTGGATCTCAGCAGACTCAACAAGTCTGTCAGGAAGACAAGATTCCGAATGGTCACTCTTCACTCAATTCTGCCCTTCTTACAGAAGGACAACTGGATGTGCTCAATAGATCTTCAGGATGCGTACTATCACATCAAAATTCACAGGCGCTCCAGGAGATTTCTCCGCTTCGGCTGGGGTCCAGTCATTTCCAGTTCAGAGCCCTGCCCTTTGGTCTCACTACAGGCCGCAGAGTGTTCACCAAATGCATGGCAGTGGTCACGGCTCACCTGAGGCGTCAAGGTTTCGAGGTGGTTCCGTATCTCGGCGACTGGCTCCTGTCAGCCACCACCAGCCATCACCTTATACAAGCCAGGGATGACACAATATACCTTTCTTCTCATTTGGGCATCTCAATCAACTTGAAAAGTCATCCTTATCGCCCTGCCAGTCTATTACCTTCATAGGCAAACTTAAACACTGTTCGGATGTCAGCTACCCTTACAGATCAAAGAGTTTCAGACATTCAGAGTCATGTCAGGATCATTCTGGCCAACAAGAAAGTACAGGCCAGAATGGTTCTAAAGGTATTAGGTCTCATGGCTGCGGCCATTACTCTTCTTCCCTGGCTCGATTCTACATGCGCCTTCTTCAGTGGATGCTGTTCACACAATGGTCATACCAGCAACTTCCAATCGTCACCAGATTCTGGTGACACAGACATGCAAAGAGCATCTTGCTTGGTGGATCACATCTCCTCAGGTTCACCAAGGCAGGTACTTTGTACCCCCATCCCCGATAGCCACTGTCACCACGGATGCCTCCCTGATCGGGTGGGGGGGGTCATTATCAGGGCAGGATGGTTCATGGGACGTGGCAGCCGTTCGAGTACCATCTGCACATAAATGTCCTGGAGATGAGAGCAGTGCTTTTAACGTTGCAAGCCCTCAAAGACTTTCTTCCCGTAGGGACAATTGCAGTCCACACAGACAACATGTCTGTAGTTTGGTATATCAACAAACAGGGCGGAACCAAGTCCTACCCCTTGTGTCGAGAAGCGCTCAGACTATGGCAATGGGCGATCTCCTCTCGTCGGTTTCTGGTAGCAACGCATATCCCTGGGAAAACCAACATTGTAGCGGACAGATTGAGCAGAGCTATTCTCATGCCTCACGAGTGGTCTCTCAAGCAATCTATAGCGGAAGAGATTTTTCTGGAATGGGGTCGTCCATGTTGCGATCTTTTGCTACTCCCCAAAACAGCAAATGTCCAGACTTCTTCAGCCTCTTCCCTCTATCAGGCCATTCCCCCAGAGACGCTCTGACCCAGGATTGGCCCCAGGGACTTCTTTATGCCTTCCCTCCATTTCCTCTGATCCCTCAGGTTATCCAGAAAGCTACCGTTTTGAGAGCCAAATTGATTCTCATTGCCCCTTACTGGCCTCGACAAGTTTGGTTCCGTTCCTCCATCATCACCTTTTGGTGCAGCCGTGGCATCTGGACCCAGTGCCAGATCTTCTGATTCACCAATCCGGTCAGCTGCACCGGTCAATCCCTTCTCTCAACCTCACAGCATGGTTGCTCCACTTCCTTCCTTAGCCAGGCTTCCTTTGATCTCTAACCCAGTTAGAGACATCATAGTAACCGCTAAAATCCTCTACCAGGAGGATTTATACAAGCAAATGGAAACGTTTCTCTTATTGGGCTAAGGCCAAGAATATTGATCCTTTTACTGCCCCTGTTCAGGCAGTCCTGGACTTCTTAGCAGAGATTTTTCATGCAGGCTCCTCTTCTTCCACAGTCAGAGTTCAATTGGCTGCTATTTCCAATTTTCACGTCTGGATAGCAGATCATAATATTATGTCCCATAGGCTCTGCAGGGCCTTCTTGAAAGGAATTTTCCTACTAAAACCTCCAATCAGGAATCCTCCTCCTCAGTGGGATCTAAATTTAGTGCTGACATCCTTGATTCTTCCCCCCTTCGAGCCAGCTGCTTCTTGTTCCCTGAAATATCTTTCTTGGAAAACTTTATTCCTAGTGGCTATTACATCGGCCAGGAGGGTGTCTGAACTTCATGCTCTTCGGTTCGACCCCCTATTTGGTTTTCACAAAGACAGAGTATCTTTGAGAACTAACCAACCTTTTTGCCTAAGGTCGCTTCAAAGAACAATTTGAATCAATCCATTGATCTCCTGTATTTTTCCCTAACTATTCAGATAGAGCTGAACAAAAGCTACATTATCTTGATGTCCACCGTCAACTTAGATATTATTTGGACAGAACAACAAAATTTAGAAAATCTGATCAACTTTTTGTTTCCTATGCGGATAATACAAAAGGCCTTCCTGTTTCTAAAGTGACTTTGTCTAGATGGCTTTCTTCGGTCATCTCTGAAATTTATCTGCTCAGGGGAAAACAGCTGTGCTCAAAACCTAAAGCACATTCAACTAGGAGCATAGCTACTTCTACAGCTTTTCAAGCTAGACTTCCTTTAGACACTATTTGTGCAGCGGCCACTTGGGCCACTCCTCACACTTTTGTTTCCCATTACAAATTGGACTTGGCCTCCAGGGACAGAGCCAGTTTTGGCTCTACAGTCCTCAAGAGTTTGTTCCATTGAGCCACCCAGGATAGAGGTGCTAGGGGCGGTCCCATCAAGCAAGAATGAAGGCGAGATTGACAACTTAACATTAAGAAGTTATGTACCTACCATAACGTTCCATGTTAGTTGTCTTCTCTCGCCTTCTTTCTTGCGACCCTCCCTCCTTCCCCCTGGCCTGGACAGACCTTGTTATAAGAAACTGTTATGCTGAAGACCATTCAGACCTGGTCCTTCTTCCATCTGTAAGTTTTCTTTCTTCCTTTGGGAAGTATTTTATGCTTGGTGCTATTGCCCTTTGTCATCAAACGAGATCTGGGTACTTACTGCCTTGCATCATGGGATATGGGGCTGCCTCGAGCTGGTAAAAGTGACTCTCGAGCTTAGCAAGTGCCGAGTCGGAGCCGAGGGATCGGCTCCGAACCCATCAAGCAAGAAAGAAGGCGAGAGAAGACAACTAACATGGAACGTTATGGTAGGTACATAACTTCTTATTTTCGAGTTTCGGAACCGAAGTCTTCAACTAAAAAGCTAAGTACCCCATTGGGGAAACTTTCTCTTGCTCCTTACCGATGTCAGTAAAAGTTAATAATTGCATTACTTGTGGGAAGCAAATACCTCATAAGGATTTTCATTTGTACTGTATTCCTTGCCTAGGCCCTGACCATAACCTATCTTGCTGTCGGTTTTGTGCTAAATTTAATCAACGCACTATTAAACGTTGGTATATTTTTCCTCACAATTTAATTATCCAGAAATGTCGGTTAGTTATCCGACTACCAGAATACCTAAAAAAACACAAAGATAGACTGAGACGGGCCATCTAGGTCCAAAACTGACGACGCTACTCCTAAGCCAGTTGCCAGTTCGCCTATACTCAGTGAGGCGCTTTCGCAGCCCCTGATACCTGCTACTTCTGATTCGCAGGCCTCTACTGCGACCCATTTGGAGTTCGGTATGCAGCGAGATGCTTCAATTATAGAACACACGGATGTCTCTACCTTAGATGGATCTGGAGCCGCTGTGCAGGCACAGTCTTCTGAAGGTGTTTGCAGGCCTACAGATTTGTATAGTAGACCAACGCCATCTTCAAAACTAAGGCCAAATTCGAAATCTATGTCTAAAAAACCGACGCCTGGGCCACATGTGCAGGCCCCTATGCCTAAAAAAACAGATGATCAAAATGGCTGAAGACTTAATTACTCTGATCAGGGATAGCCAACCCCCCCCTACTCAAACCCCCCCCCCCCCCTCTAAGAGGCCTAGACAAGACATTGATTATGCATCTTCTGAACAGGATTCTGTTTCTTCTGATTCTTCTAATGAACAGGATTTGTCTATACAAACTTCTGAGGACTCTGATGCAGAAGATTCCATTCCTTCTGCCTCTCCCCCTGAGGATTTTTCTTTTAGGGAAACTTTACATACTTTAAGGGAACATTTCCATTGGGAAAGTCAGGATTTCTCTCAATCTAAAAAAAGACTTTAGAGATTTTCTTCTTCTTCCTCAGCATAGGCCTTTGGCAATACCTCCTGTTGTAGACATTGTTGATGATGTTTTTTCAGAATCTAGTATGGCTCCTGATTCTCTGCCTCCGGCTCCTTGTAAGCCAGACAGATACTAACTACAGAGTTCCTGACTCCCACTATTGCAGGTCCTGAAACCATTTCTCAGGGTCCCAAGGGCATTATGGCCTCTACTGCTAAAACTCCTACCCCTTCTGATAGACATTCCAGGGCGCTGGATAGATGGGGTAAGAAGATTTACACTTCTGCTACCTTGGCAATCAAGGCTTTAAACTGTCAATTTCATATGCTTAAATATCAACAACATATCATGGGACTGCTTAAACAGAAAATTGTCAATTTCTGACTGTGTAGAAAATAAAGATTTGCAGGATTTATTGCATTCATAGGTTCATAGGTAGGTGCTAGGCTATCTGCCCTAGGGCCCATACAAGCCTAGCCAAAAAATGTACCCTGGCTTTCACCACCCAAGAAAATTATTTTCCTGTGCCCCTGTCGAGCAGAGCCACAGAAGTGATCCCCGGGGTGAATTTCCCATTTCCCATCCAATCATCAAGATTTTTCTTGAAGAGTGCTAATGAGGAGCTCTGTTTGACACAGGTAGTCTGTTCCAGAGTATGGGAAGTCTCTGGGACAGGAATGTATCCCTCCAGCATATTCTGTTTATTGTGGTGACAAGGTTTAGGTCCCTAGACCGTGTAGCTCGGAGGGATTGGGATTTCTTTAAGTGGAGCATGTCCAACAGCTCTGGGTTTGACATAGCTTTGTATGTTAGGCAGAGATCGCCCCTGAGTAGGCGATATGTGATGGAGTAAAGCTGTAGTTTTTTGAGACTGTCTGCATAGCGCATCTGTTTGAGGCCAGTAATCCTCTTTGTGAGGTATTTCTGTGGTCTTTCCAGTTGTTGTAGATGTTTTGTGAGGTACATACCAAAAGAGGCGTTGTACTCTAGAATGGGTCTAATGAGTGATGAATAGAGGGGAACAATGACCTCTTTTTTTCTGGATGAGAATCCTTTTGTGAGGAGATGAGCCACGTAGAAGGATTTCTTGACCACTGTGGCAATGTGATTATCAAAGGAGAGACTACTTGTCCACCTGTGTCCCAAGGTGTCATCACATTTTCTGCATTAAGTAGACTACCAGCTATGTGGTAGTTCATGGGTACAGAGTTTTTGGCATTGAGCTTCAGGCCATGGCTTTGACTCCAAGTATCTGTCTCAGTGAAGCCCTTTTGTAGTTTGTCCACATCGTTAGGAGTTTCGATTATGGCTCCTAGTTTGCAGTCATCTGCAAACTTTGTTAGCCAAAGACCTTCTGTGTTGGCCTGCACTTCAGAGAAGTAGATTCCAAACAGGAGAGGACCCAGGACTGAACCCTGCGGTACTCCACTTGTCACTAGTCTGATGTCCAGATTTGGAATCTGCTACTTTCACAGTATGGGTTCTGTCCGTGAGCCAGTTGGCAACCCATCTTGTGACATAGGGATTTATACCTAGTTTAGTGAGCTTATCTATAATTCCAGAGTGGGGGATGGTGTCGAAAGCCTTGGCGAGATCTAGATAAGCTGTTTGAACCATTTACCATTCAGCTGAACAAGTTGGAAGACATACTTTGTAATGTGGTTTTGATTCTTTGGAGGCCTCTTGCAGGGCTGTTGTAACTGGGTCTGTGCTAAGAAGGCATGCTTGGCTCAAAGAGCAAACTTTGCCTGATCATGTTAAAGCAAAATTGTTGGTTGCTCCTTTACAACAGGACCATCTCTTTGGTAATAAGGCTGAAGAAGTTTTAAAAAAGATGGAAGATAAAGCTAAATTTATGCAAACTGTGAAAGATTTCTTAAAAGTGCAACCTCCAAGATTTAGTAGGCACTGGCCTACTAAGAACTGGTCCTTTCCAGTACCTTTGAGAGCCACTCGAGTCAAACCCAGACATTCCAAAGGCTCCAGGTTTCAGTCACAAGGGACTTTTAGAACATATCAATGGGGAACCTCCTCTTCCAAATCTGGAAACAACAAGGCACCTCCCTATGGTAAGCAGTCTCAATAACTTCCCTTTACACTTATCAAGCACTTACCTTTTGGCCGCCCCTTTGGGGGGAAAACTGGCACTTCATGCTAGAAACTGGCAACTTATAACCCAGGACAAATGGGTTTTAAATATAGTATCCCAGGGATACAGATTTCATTTCCACACGTTGCCAATCCCAAATGGATGGCCAGAACTGCCCCCAAATCAGTGGGCAGAGGCCCAAAAACAAGTACTGTCCCTCATGAACATGGGGGCTGTTCAACCAGTACCAGAAGAGGAAAAGGGACAAGGTTTTTATTCAAGACTTTTTCTGGTACCCAGAAAAGACAAATCATGGTGTCCAATTTTGGACTTATTTACTCTAAACACATTTCTGGACATTCCAAAATTCAAGATGCTGACTCTTCAACAGTTACTTCCTATGCTAGGCAAAGATGCCTGGCTGGTGACTCTAGACTTAAGAGTCTTACCTGCATATCCCAATCAGGGAATCTTGCAGAAGATACCTCCGCTTCAAAGCAGGCTACTTGCATTACCAGTTCTCTGCACTGCCCTTTGGCTTATCTACTGTGCCCAGGGTCTTCACAAAGTGCTTGGCTCCAGTAATTGCATTTTGCAGACAAAGAAATATTCAAATATATCCATATCTGGAAGATTGTCTAATTCAGACAGAAAACAGGGACATTCTTCTACAACATCTAGCGTTTGTAAAAAGGGTTCTAACTTGTCTAGGGTACACAGTAAACGAAAAGAAATCACAACTGGTACCCTCTCAAAAACTTACGTTCCTGGGTTCAAGCTTGAATACAACTGCCCAGATGGCTTGCCTTATGCCAGAAAAGCAAATTCATTTTGTAACTTACTTCAAACAGATGGCCACAAAAAACCTGCTATCTGCAAGACAAATTCTGCAAGCCTTGGGGTTCATGGCCTCCTGCATTCTTCTAATTCCATATGTGAGACTGCATATGAGGAAATTTCAGTGGTACTTAAAAAGTTTGAGTC
The DNA here is from genome assembly GCF_019279795.1 of Protopterus annectens. Lineage (NCBI taxonomy): Eukaryota > Metazoa > Chordata > Ceratodontiformes > Protopteridae > Protopterus > Protopterus annectens. The sequence goes on along the minus strand of NC_056747.1, from coordinate 1,193,664,939 downwards.
AACACTGTCACAGCCTGGAAACTGATTCCTATCATACCTTGCCTGCAACTAGAGTTCCTGTGGTGGGCAGAGGCCTGCCACCAAAAGAAGGGACTGCCATTCACTCCGTCCCCTGCCGCCCAAACTCTAACTACAGACTCATCAGACTATGCTTGGGGGGCTCATCTGGCAGGGAAGTGCATTCTGGGCAAATGGAGCCCAAATCAAATGCACCTTCATATCAATCAAAAAGAGATGCTAGCTGTACAGAATGCACTGACAGCCTTCAAGGACTAGCTTCATCCAGGACAATTAATGGTAAAGGCAGACAACACCACAGTTATGTTGTACATAAACAAGGGGGTACACACTCATACCCCCTTAGCAGACTAGCCATGGCATTGTGGAACACTGCCTTGACCTATCAAATAAAGCTACAAGCTCAATTCCTGCCAGGAAAGCTGATTACTCTGGCAGACGGACTAAGCAGAAATCTCATGGAACCACACGAATGGAAACTGGAACCAAGGATTTTCAACATGTTGACACGCAAATGGGGGAGTCCAGACATAGTTCTGGGGTGAGGCAAAAAGATCTATCAGTTGGACAAATTCTGCACAAGAAATCATCACAAAAAAGCCTGGAAAATGGATGCTCTATCAGTCTATGCTTTTCCCCCTCTGCCTCTGCTTTCCAAAGTTCTACTAAAAGTCAAACAGGACAAACCAAAAATGATTTTGATTGCTCCAGACTGGCCTTGCCAACACTGGTACCCACTCCTGCGCAGTGTGTCACCCCTTCCATCATGGCACCTGCCTCAGACACCTTTTTTACTGTCTCAGCAGAACAACCAAATTCTGCACACACCGCTCCAAACTTTGAATATTGCACCATGGCTAATCACCTAACTTCACCCTTAGCATCCCTCAGCAAACTTGTGATGGATGTCATTTTGGAGGCAAGAAGGCCTAGTACTAGAAAATCTTATGCTGACAAATGGGAAAGATTTTGTTCCATCACAAGGGATAAGCACAGCAGTGCCCAATATTCCTCAGATTTTACAATACTTAACTGAGATGCTTCACAAGGGCCTGTCCTTTTCTAACATAAAAATCCATGCCTCAGCCATTTCAGCTCATTACAGCACAGAGCCTTACCTCTTCTCTCATCCTCTGCTAAAGCAGTATCTCAGAGGGGCCAAAAACTTAAGACCACAAAGGAGAGCTCCAACCCCTACCTGGGACCTCAACTTTGTTTTGGAAAAACTTACTCTTCCTTCTTTTGAGCCAGCTGCTACTGCAGACTTAAAATTTCTCTCTTGGAAAACAGCTTTCCTTTTAGCAGTCACTTCACCTAGAAGGATTTCCGAATTACAGGCTCTTATGGCAGTGGTGCCTTTCATTATTTTTCATGTGGACAGGGTGTCTCTTAAGACCAACCCATCCTTCATGCCTAAGGTGGTATCCAGTGTGGCTCTTAATCAAACCATTCATTTACCAACTTTCTTTCCCAATCCACAGAACAAGGGGGAGTGGATTCTGCATTCATTGGATGTACACAGACAGCTTAGATTTTACTTAAACAAAACAAAGTCTGCTAAGGGGGTATGATTCTTTAGAGGCCTAGAATCAAAACCACATTGCAGAGTATGTTTTCCCACCTGTTCAACTGCATGCAATAAATTCTACATTTCTTTACAATCAGGAGCTTCTGAGTTTGCAAGCATTTTCTGTTTTAACAGAACAATTAAATATTGTTGGTACTTAAGCATGTGAAACTGGCAATTTAAAGCTCTTACTGCTAAAGTTGCAGAAGTGTATACTTTCTTCCCCCATCTATCCAAAGCTCTGGAATCTCTGTCAGAGTATTTTTCAGTTACAGGTTCTGTGATTTGAAGACATGCTTGGTTAAAAGAACAAAGTTTACCTGATCATGTTGAGGCAAAAGTATTGGATGCTCCTTTACAGCATGATACTTTGTTTGGTGTTAAGGCAAGAAGAGGTGTTAAAGGAAATGGAGGATAAAGCTAAATCTATGCAAACAGTCAAGGATTTCATACAGGTACAGCCACCTCAGATTAGCAGAAATTGGCCAACAAAGAATTGGTCCTTTCCAGTGTCAGACAGGCCACAGAGAGGCAAGATATACAGATGCCCAAGAGGCAGATCTCAACCCCAAGGCTCAGACAACGACGGTGGGGCACCTCAACCCCAAAAGGTGGCGAGGACAAGTCTCAACCTTAAAGGAAACAGTCACAATGACTTTCCCCTTCATACGCCAAGCACGTCCCTTTTGGAAGCCCCCTTGGGGGGAAAACTAGCACATTTTTCTCAAAACTGGCAAACAATCACTCAAGACAAATGGGTCCTGAATATTGTGTCTCAAGGTTACAGATTCCACTTTCATACTTTGCCAAGGCTAAAAGGAATGCCAGACCTGCCACAAAATCAATGGGCAGAGGCACAAAAACAAATTTCAGCCCTTATGGACATGAGAGCTATTCAGAAAGTACCACAACAGGAACAAGGACGAGGATTTTACTCAAGACTCTTCCTGGTCCCCAGAAAGGACAAGGCCTGGAGGCCCATACTAGACCTTTCAATTCTGAATACTTACCTGGATATTCCGAAATTCAAAATGTTGACATTACAGCAACTTCTACTCATGCTGGGCAAGAAGGCTTGGCTTGTTACTCTGGACCTCAAAGAGGCATACCTGCATGTCCCTATCGGACAAAATTGCAGAAGATACCTCAGATTCAAAGCTGGTACAATGCACTACCAATTCTCTGCACTTCCCCTTGGTTTATCTACTGTGCCCAGGGTCTTCACAAAGTGCCTGGCACCAGTAATTGCATTTTGCAGACAAAAAGGAATTCAAATATATCCATACCTGGACGACTGCCTCATTCAAGCAGAGACAAAGGACATTCTTCTACAGTATCTGGCGTTTGTAAAAAGGTTGCTAATTTCTGTAGGGTACACAGTAAACGAAAAGATGTCAAAACTAGTGCCCTCGCAACAGATTATATTCCTGGGTGCCATCTTAAATACAACGGCCCAGATGGCTTACCTCACGCCAGACAAACAAGTTCAACTAACTCAATATTTTCAATTGCTGGCAAGAAAGTCCCATCTCCTTGCAAGAAAAATTCTGCAGGCCCTGGGATTCATGGCATCCTGCATACTACTAATACCATATGCCAGACTGCATAAGAGGAAATTACAATGGTACCTGAAAAGTGTTTGGACTCAACACTCTCACAGTATAGAAGCAGTAATACTAATGATTCCCTGCCTATAACAGGAGTTTCGATGGTGGGTACAGGCATATCACCTAAACAAGGGTCGGCCTTTTACCCAACCCACAGCCAGGCAAACTCTAACAACAGATGCTTCGGATTACGCCTGGGGAGCACACATGGCAGGAAAATGCATTCAGGGCAAGTGGACCACAGACCAGATGCATCTTCACATCAATCAAAAAGAGATGTTGGCTGTTCAAAATGCCCTAACCGCTTTCAAGGATCTTCCATATCCAGGACAATTACTACTAAAGACAGACAACACCACAGTAATGTGGAACATAAACAAGCAAGGGGGCACTCATTCTTATCCCTTATGCAGGCAAGCCATGACCTTGTGGAACACGTCTCTAACGTATCGGCCAGGAAAGAAAAATACTCTGGCAGCCTATCTAAGCAGAAATGTCATGGACCCTCACGACTGGAAATTGAATCCACAAATCTTCAGCATGATAACGCAAAAGTGGGGATGCCCAGACATAGATCTTTTTGCCTCCCCACTGAATTGCCAACTACAAAAATTCTGCACAAGGACTTATCACAAACAAGCATGGAAAGTGGATGCTCTTCTGTTCAGCTGGAAAAACCTAAACGTTTATGCCTTCCCGCCACTGCCTCTCCTTTCAAAGGTACTCCTAAAAGCCAGACAAGAAAAACCACAGATGATCCTGATTGCTCCAGACTGGCCACGCCAGCACTGGTACCCTATCTTAAGGAACTTGGCTCAAGGCCCACCATGGATTTTGCCTCAAATTCCACACCTTCTGACTCAACAAAACAATCTGATCCTGCACGGTGAGCTCAAAACCCTATACCTGGCTGCATGGCAGATACATTAGTCAAACAGACAACACCTCTCTTTAAAGCTGTTATGGATGTAATTTTGGAGGCCAGGAGGCCTAGCACCAGGAAAGCTTACTCAGAAAAATGGAAAAGATTCCGCGCCTGGAACCAGGCTCAAAGCCTTGACCCTCTTTTTCCAAACATTCCTCAGATTTTGCAATACTTAACTGAGATGCTGGACAGAGACCTATCCTTCTCATCAATTAAGATCCACGCCTCTGCCATTTCAGCACATTGCAACACAGATCCTCCTTTATTCTCTCATCCCTTGCTAAAGCAGTACCTTAGAGGGGCTAAAAACATAAGACCGCCCCGGAGAGCACCAACACCAACTTGGGACCTCAGTTTTGTTTTGGAAAAACTGACCCTACCACCTTTTGAGCCAGCCAATACAGCCAATCTAAAATTTTTATCATGGAAAACAGCTCTGCTCCTGGCAGTAACTTCAGCACGAAGAGTCTCAGAGCTACAGGCATTAATGGCAGTGGAACCTTTTATAATTTTTCATCAGGGCAGGGTATCTTTAAGGACAAACCCTACCTTTATGCCAAAGGTGGTATCTAGTGTGGCTCTTAACCAAACTATCCATTTGCCAACTTTTTATCCAAACCCCCAGAATAAAGGAGAGAAACTTCTGCATTCTCTGGACAAACACAGGCAGCTACGCTTCTACTTGGACAAAACAAAGGCTTTCAGGAAAACTGAGCAACTGTTTGTAGCATATGCTGCAGGATCACAGGACAAAGCTATCTCAAAGCAGACTATATCCAAATGGATAGGACAGTGTATTCGGTACTGCTACACACAGCATGGAAAATCGGTCCCAAATAACATTAGGCCACATTCCACCAGGGCAACAGCCACTTCAACAGCCTTTGTCAGAGGAGTATCTACCAAGGAAATTTTGGAGGCTGCAACTTGGAGTTCATTGCCCACCTTTACCAAGCATTACCACCTGCCTCTTTACTCTACTCTAAATCCAGAGCAGGATTTGCCACTGCAGTTCTGCAGGGCCTCATAGCCAATCCTAACTCTTTATAGACCAGCCACCCAACCTCACCTTTGGTATTCTACCCAAGTGTAATGACTGCAGCAGTGTAATACGATGAACGTAGTACAGTTTTGTACCTACCATAAATGTAGATGTTAGAGTGTTCACACTGCTGCTGTCCAGGTTACCCTCCCTCCATCCCCTCTGAACTAGCTGGACTTATCTGTACCTTTCTATCCTGTACAACCTTTGGGGTGTAATTGCTGGTAACTGAAGGTATTGTTTTTATTGTATATTTTTGATTAGCAATATGTATTGCCTACCTACTTGGGGGCACCTGACATCTGGGGCAAGAAAAACTGAAGAAAATGGTGTCGGATGCATCTTGTATACCCCTGGCGCACTGACGTCAGGGAAGAAGCGACAGCAACCGACGCTGGACCAAGACTTTGGAACTCAGGCCGACTGCGGGACCGCCTCACGGCAGGATAACCCAAGTGTAATGACTGCAGCAGTGTGAACACTCGAACATCTACATTTATGGTAAGTGTACACAACTGTACTTATTGCTGCCAACCTCGACCCCTGGACAGTGTACACCAAGGTCACTAGACTTGCATGCTAAAGGCACTCCCTCTTCCAAGCTCTCCTCAGATGTTCCCACTGAAGAGCCTCCTTGAAGAGATTGTGTAAGAGGAAACACCTTGATTCTCATGAAGAATTTGTTAAGAGGACACCGATTTCGATGAGGGAAGGTTTCCTCACGGTCACCCCCAGAAGACATCTCCTTGGGAGACGTTCTTGAGATTCTAAAACTGAGGGGTGATTGGAAGTCCAAAGACCCATCTTCTGAGGAATTTGCTTACTTGCAGGGCTTTGGTTCGCACCCATCCACCTCCTGGGTTACCCTGCCCATTGACGACTTAATTAAATTGATCTCTCAGCGGGCTTGGAAGTCTCCTTACGCTGTAGAACCAGTCCCCCAGAGACCTGACAAAATCCTTTCTGCTCGTGAAGACGAAACACGTTAGGCTGGGTTTAGTTGTTGATGCCTTGATGGTAACTTCTGCTACCAAGAAAAAACTAGCCAAGGAAAGTTCTACTGTCTATCCCCCGAACCAAGAGTCCAGGGCAATGGACAGATTTGGGAGGTGGGTCTATGCATCATCGACCTTCTCCATCAGGTCCCTGAAGTTTTTGGCACATTTCACAAGGCTTCAAAGGGATGTGGTCAAGGAGCTGTCGGATACCCTAGTGGGAGCAGTCCCGAGGGGTCCAGGAAAAAGTGGCCTCAAAGCTAAGCTACCCTGGAGTCTGTTTCAAAGTCATCCACGAGGCTCTTTGCACATGCAGCCGAAGGGATGACCCTAGTCAGCGACTTCAGGCGTTCCTATTCGAAGACTAACTTGAATGGTTCCGCAGACTTGCACAGGTGCATCCAAGTTTTCTTAGTCAGTGCTCCCTTTGATGGATCCTCTTTGTTTGGTCCCAGTGTAAAGGAAATTCTGTCCAGGTGTGAAAAGGATGGAAAGGCTTTGTCTGATGTGGGTGTACATTTTTCCACTCCTCAATTATCCTGTTCCGGGAATCAAAGGAGAGTGGTAAGATGTGGTTCAAGAAATCCCAGAAGCCTTTCCAGGACGCATGTGGTTCAGACTCCCCTCTGGGCAGGGGTGGGGGGTTGCAATGGAAAAATGCCATCATAGAGGAAGGGGTGGTCCGCAGAGACAGGGTTCCAGAGTCTCGTACTCTGGCCAACCCTATCAAGACTTCTGAAAGGGGGCCTGATTGTTTACCTCAGGAGGCAGTTGAGGGAAGATTTTCGTTGCACTCAAGACACCTGAATACACATAACCACCAATGCCTGGATGCTAAGAATCCTTTCCAGAGGTTATCTAATTCCCTTCACCTTTTACTCAAGAACCCCAGCAAGGCTTCCCGACATTCCACCCAGTCAGATTTCAAGCAGCAACAGAAGTGCAAAAGTTGCTATTTAGAGAGTCATCCAAGAAGTCCCACCAGACCAATTAGGATCCGTTTTTTACTTAAGATTCTTTAGTGCCAAAGGAAACTGGGGACTGGAGACCAATTTTAGATCTCGGCATTATAAACAAATTTGTCCAGCTGGCAAAATTCCGGATGGTCATAATTGAGTCAGTTCTCCCATTCTGAGAGAAAGACTGTTGGATGTGATCTATCGACTTTCAAGACCCGTATTGCCGCATAAAGGTGGACAAAAACTCGAATGTTTCTCCGCTTCCGAATAGGGGCCAGTCATTTCCAATTCAGAGTGCTGCCCATTGGCCTCACCACAGCCTCCAGGGTGTTCACGAAATGTATGGCAGAAGTCACAGCACATTTGAGGCCGCACCAATTCTGAGTGTTTCTTTACCTACAAAACTGGCTTCTCATCATTCCTACCAGGCATCTACTACTGCAAACTATGGACTTCATTCTGAAGCTATCCCAACAGTTGGTCATCATGGTCAGTCTTGTAAAATCTCAGCTAACCCCATCTCAGGACATGGAATTCATTGTAGCTTGCCTCAACACTGTATCTTGTATAGCATAATTTCCCCTACACAGGTTACAGAAAATACAGTCACAGGTTCATCCTCCTCTTTGCTTAAACAAAATTCCTGCTCAGCAGATTCTGCAGGCTTTGGGCTCCTTGACAGCAGCAATTACACGAGTTCCATTGGCAAGATTTCACATGAGGCTTACTTATAAACGAGTGGTCTATTCTTACCTACCCCATGGACCATCTAATTTTCTTACCCACCCCATGGACCATCTAATTTTCATATCCAGTCGATGCAAGAACGATCTAAACTGGTGGATGCATTTAGAGGAGATTCTTTTAGGCCGCCCCTTTGTTCCCCCACAGCCCAAGGCCATAGTGACCACGGGTGCTTCCCAGATGGGGTGGGGGGCAATATCTCGGGGAAGGCAGTCCAGGGCACTTGGTCCCCCTTCGAGGCCAACTAGCATGTCAGTGTTCCAGAGCTAAAAGCAGTGCTTCTGGCATTGCAACCATTTCACTCTGCCTTTACCTCTAAGGATGCTAGCTGTTCATTTGGGCAATATGTCTAGTTTGGTAAATCAACAAGCAAAGGGGAACCAAGTCCTTCCCACTGTGTCGGGAAGCCCTCTGAGTGTGGCAATGGGCAGTAACTTCCAATTGCTTTCTGATAGCAACAGACATCCCAGGAAGTTCAAACGTTATTGCAGACAGAGTGAGCAGATGCATCCTCATGCTTCACGAGTGGTCTCTGAATTCCAGAGTAATGAAGGAGATCTTTTCTTTGCTGGGGCTAGCCTTGCTGCGACCGGTTTGCTTCACTCCTGAACAGCAAGTACAGAAGCTACTTTGCCCTAATTTTCCCTCAGGGAGAGTCCCCCAGGGATGCTGTTCTCCACGATTGGCCCCCGGGTCTCCTTTATGTTTTCCCCCTTTCCCTCTGATCCCTCTTTCCCTCAAGAAAGCAGGTCGGTTGAGAAGCAAAGTGATCTTCATTGCCCTTATTGGCCATGACAGATATGGTTTCCCTTCCTTTGGCCTCATCTACTACACCACCCATGGATTTTGGACCCCGTTCCAGATCTTTTGTCCCACCCTCAGGGACTAGTGTATCCCAATCTTCAGACTCTTAAACTAACTGCTTGGTTTTTCCAATTCAGATACCTTCTCTGTGTGACACATTTTGTTGGCATCATATAAACCATCCACCAGGAGTCTTTTCCTTGGCAAATGGAAGAGATTTTCCATTTGGGCTTCTGATAGTGGTGTGGACCCCTTTTCAGCTCAAGTAGAAAAAATTCTTGAGTTTCTAGCTGCCATCTTTAGTAAAGGGCTTCTGCTTCTACAGTCAGGGTTATCTTGGCAGCTATTTCAAGTTTTCATAACTGTATTGGGGACCAACCCTTAATTTCTCACAGACTTTGTAAGGTTTTTCTTAAGGGCACCGTACGCTTGAAGCACCCTTTCAAAGACCCTCTCCCACCATGGGACTTGACTCTTGTGTTGCAATCACTTTACCTCTGATTGAACCTTCAGCTACTTGTGATTTAAAATTCCTTCCTTGGAAGACATTATTTCTCATAGCTTTCACTTTGGCAGGAAGTCTCCCTGAATTGCAGGTTTTATGTTCTAAAGCTCTGTATTCAGTTTTCTATAAAGGCAGATAGTCACTCAGAACAAACCCAACTTTCCTTCCTAAAGTGATTTCAGAGACCAATATCACCAGTCTGAAGACTTGCCTGTATTCTTCCCAAAATTTTCAAGTAAAGGTGAGTACTGCCTGCATCTTCTAGATGTACACAGGGAAGTTGCATTTCTATCTAGATAGAACTAAACAATTTAGAAGATCAGAACAGTTATTTGTATCCTTTGCTAGTACAACGTTTGGGCAAGGTATCTATGTCAAGATGGTTAAGGGAGTGCATATTTTTCATTTACATGAAACTAAAGATGAAACAAACTCCCTAGGCCAGTGAAGGGACATTCTACTAGATCGATGACTACTTCTGTTGTTTTTCATTCCAAAGCTTCCATGTCAGAAATTTGCGCAGCTGCAAGTTGGGCTAAGCCTCCTACATTTATTATTCATTACAAATTGCATATGGTCTCCGGGGGAGAGCATTCTTTGGTTCTGTAGTTCTCAGGAATGTTCTTCCGTAAGGCCACCCAGGATCTAATGCAGCTGGGGACTCTGTCCCACTAATGAAGAATAGATTATCGACAGTGTCAGATAAAGAAGTTATGTCTTACCGTAACATTCCATCTGTGTTGTTGATCTTCATCTATTCTTGCATCCCTCCCGCATGCCCCCTCCTTTATACTTCTAGTGGAGCGACATCCTGTCCTGGGTTCTTATTGATAGGTCTTTGTGGGAAGACTTGCAGCTCGAGAGATTTTTTTGGCTGACTCAAGCTATGTGACAGCTGGATCGGTTCCGAGGATAGATAACACAGATGGAATGTTATTGTAAGACTTAACTTTTTTTTGCAAGGCAAAAGCAGCCTTCAGTTTTAAAATACTGCTGATTTGAAATTATTTCATTTAGCCCAGGAAAAACAATGACATTACTTTTTAGCTGCCACTGCATTTCTTTATACTCCAAGAAATCATCAGCAGGTCCTCCCCTTTGTCCCAGGTACTCTTGGTTGAGTACAAAGGATTAGTGGTGGGAGCTGCCCCTCAATGTGTTTTATATAGAGCATTTATTTCATCTTTCTTTTGTATGTCATAATGATTCTGATCTGTTCTAGCCCTTGGGGTCCTTTTTTTTTTTTTTTTTTTTTTTTTTCCCTATATAGAACCCATCACAGGCTTGGCACTTTGCCGCATAAACCACAGTTTTACTACCACAATAAAATTTCTGTTTAGGTATTATTTTTGCATAGTTCTCAAGCCTAAAACTGGTACCCTTCAGAGTGTAACAACACTGAGAACAGCGACTACACTTCGATACTCTACCTTTTCCCCTCAAGGTGTTGGTCCTTTCTAATAAAGATTTGAAACGGGTGTCTTGTATACAATTTTAGGGGTTGCACCTACCACTTTAGTGTATTCCGGGTCAACACAAACAGTTTTTATTTTTTAAGTTCATTAAAAATATCTTTCAAAAAGTGTTCGGGATACCTTCTACTATTAACATACATTTCAGCCTTTCACACTCCTTGCTGAATGTCAAGTCATTCGACACCATGTGAGCTAATCCTGTACATTGACCCTTGACAATGGACAACTTTTGATGCATGGGGTGCCAACTGTCAAAATGCAACAATGAGTTAGAGTAGGCGGGTTTCCTGTATGTAGTGGACTGAAACTGCTATTACCGTTTTTTTGTTTGTTTTTTTTTAACCTTTTTAGCAGTATGTTTAAGCTCATGCATTTGAGCTCTAAACAGACACTGTTGGGACCAAGGGTTATCTTGGCTAGGTTTATAAGGGCCCTAGGGCCATTAGTCTAGTAACCCCGTATGATCCTATGTGTTTTTTCTGGTATGGATAGTCCAACTGTGGAATTTTTGTATGTAGCTTTCAGTTCAGGAGTAACACACCTACACTATACATAATTTTTGCAGTTTAATTTTATATATGTATGAAGCTTATCATAGTCCAGGAAGTGTGTGTTCCCCCATTTTCATATAATATTAAAGCATCTTTAAGTCAGATATGAGGAGAGGGTTTTTGCCTGTTAACTTTTACTTCCGTTCTCTTAGGTAGCATAGCATTCAAAAGTAACAATGTATGATGTAATATAATCTTATCTGAACTGTTTACTTAAGGGTAGTGTAGTTTTTAGTCTTGCTGATGCACTGGCAGTGTCTCACTTTTTTTGTAAGCCTACTAAATGCTGGTCTATAGCCACCCTTTTCTGTACTCTTATTTCGCAAAATTTCTCCATGCACTTCTACAGGATAGCTGAACACATCAGTTCTTAAAATGACAGCAGCTGACTCTCACAGTTACTATATGCACACGCACGTTTACTATACATGTGCGTGCACACGGTTCCCCTTCAAAACACAAAGGAAACAGGAAGTTTACCCTGGGGATCACTTCAGTGGCTCTGCTGGACAGAGGCACAGGGAACTAATCTAAGGGGGTGGCGAAAGCCAGCACATACCGGCTAGGCTTATAAATAACTTTGGGCAGATAGCCTAGTACCAACCTATAAACCCAAAACATCTAAAATCAAAACATTGAGACCATAACATCTAAAATCCTTAACATCGAATTTCATAACATCTCAAATGAATAGTGCATCATCAAACGTGTAAATGTTATAGTTTAATCTGTTAATCTTGTGGTAACACTATGAGATGATGTAGTTTTTATTTCTATCATTATTTATATAGTGTAGGAATTTATACTATTTATATAGTGTTTATTTTGCCACTCTGTACGTGTCTTAGGCCATACAGGTAAGGGATTATAGACATTATGTGTACATTCTTTGTTGTGATCGTGATGCAGTGGGGTTAGAAAATTAACTTTTTCCTACTGTAGTGCGATCTCGGAGTTTGTCTACTTAATTTACGGGGGTGTGTGGGGTGCAGAGCCCCCGACATGGGGGGATGCAGGGGGGGGGTTCCCCCCCCCTGCAGAAACATAGGAAAAAGTGTGTTTTAGTTTGGTGGTGGTATATGTGGAGGGGATGTTCTTTTCATGCAATTTTTAGTGTTCGATGTGATGCACAGTTTAGATGTTATGAAATTCAGTGTTATGGGTTTTAGATGTTATGGTTTCGATGTTATGATTTTTAGATGTTTTGAAGGGGAAACACACACACACACACACACACACACACACACACACACACACACACACACACAAGTATAGTCAAAAGTCGCTTCAGAGTTGACAGCAGTGCGATCACTAAAAGCTTGGGGTGCAATACAGATGTACATTTTCTTGGGTGAAAATCCTCACAAGTTTCAACAGACACTTGTTTGTTGCAGGTTTTTAAATTGTTTCCCTCCATTGTAGGTTATTAGCAAAGCAGTATCTTGCATTGTGCATTAGAGATATAGCCGGTTGGCAAATACTGTTTTTAACCACATTACATCCTACTTCTAGCTCATTCTCCACCAACTGTGATAATTTGAAGAGATTGAATGCAGAAGTAACTGAACAAATGCTATATATTTTTTTCAGTTATTCTATGCAGAGCTGTAGAAAAAAATGAGTATACAGTATATTCCCACCACCAACTGTCTCTGAGGAGTTTTCTCTACCATGGATCATGACTGAAAAGGGTCACTAGACTAGCTCACTCTCTGTTAATCAAACTGTAAATAAATATTTGTTGAGCTGTGTCTGTGAATGGCTGCATGAATTAGATTGAAGGTTTGTGTGCCAGTTTATCTGCTCTGAGTTGTGGTTCTGGGTAGCTGCATACAGTGGATTGTTTGTATGTGTGTCTCCTATGCATGCTGACCTTTGCCTGTAATGGACACAGGCAGCCTGTAAATGGTTCATGTCCCAGTACCCTGCTTTTAAATGTTTCACCCCCCAAGCCCCTGCTTACACTTATCAAGGGTACCAAAACTTGTCAGAGATTTGGGATGCATGGCTAGGCTTAAAAAGGCCCCTGTGGTCATTAGCCTAGTAAACACCTATGACTCTGTTTGAATATAAAGTAAAGTTCAAAGTCTGACACAGCAAGATCCTGGTTCAGTTAAAACAGAGTTGTTGCAAGCTCTGAATGGACCTGTTCCACGTAGAGCATCACACTCCAGGTCTTCATTTTACAGTTTCTCAAGACAGTTAGCATCATCTTTCTTTATTGAGAACCCCTCATCAGATGCAAGGACCCATCTAGCCTTCGATTGAGGTACAGTGATTATCTTCATTCGAATACATGTATCAATGACAGGTTTATTTACACAGAAGAATGATGCTCCCCTTTGAGACTTCAGCAAATTTGTCATAGCTATATAAAAGCCCGCAATCTGATGCCCTTTTCATTCTTCTCCACTATTGGGTTACGGATCCGACCCTCAGGTTGGACTCTGCTGCATTTTTATAGTTGGATCCCATTCTCGAGCTCCTCCCTCTTCCCACAATCCTTTACACTTGCTCAGTAGCTTCTTCAGATCTCGTTTGCCGCCATTGCATACAGACATAGATTCTCAGTCTTGTGTTGAGAGTTGTATTAGGAGTTGTAAAGCTAAGTGAAATATTGAACTTTTGCTCTTTATGAACCTTTTGGACTTTAAACTATTGCTGTATTAAGTCTTTTGACTGTTATTTTTCCTCCTCCTCTCCTAGTATTAAAGGAAAACCACCCTATCATACCGTTTTACTCAATTGTTAGGTTTCTTTTCTCCCTACAATATGGTTCCAACATTGTATGGGTACCAGAAACCTGCTTGTACTTTTTAAAACTTTTATTTCCTTGCATTTGAGTCAAAGGAAGGGAAAGCCCACCTACTTTTTTTTTTTAAACTCAACTTCTCACATACTTTGCTGAGAAATTCGTCTTCACCTAAATGATATATCCATAGACACCGTTAAATCTGTAGTGTACCCTGTCTGGTACTGCTGTCAATCTTAGATGGAAAATTAAACCTGCTAATGTCAGGAACACAGCAGGTTATATAAAAAAGAAAGCCGTGGAACTGTTTTCCACTGTTTTTATTGCAGAGGGGAGGAGAACTTCATTTCATAGCAAAACAAGGCAATTCTCTTCTGACAAATTTACATAAGCAGCAACATAGTATTGAAATGCTAAGTTTAAATGTAATTTATAATAGTTTATATATTAAGATAACATAAATGTAATATCAAAGATTTCTGTGACATTTAGATAAGTCAGAAAACATTTTTTCTTGTAAATTATCAGTGCATTTACCATTTTCAAGCACCCCCCCAAACACACTCACAGGCCAGAACTGCAGAAAGAAAGTCAGGTGACAACCCTATCAACTAGGTGCACTGATACTGTTCATAAAAAGGTCTTTTTTGCTTTTTTGTGACATCCTTCCAGAGGGGGATTGCGTATCTTGTACATGCAGATCCACTGTAGGAGATTCCCACTGACTTTGAGTCAGTCCTTACATTGCTAGAGTGCAACCATAATATACAGCTGAATTTACTTTAACGTACTGTTACTATGTGCTCTTGCATTAAAAACACTAAGAAAAGCAAATCAGAAGTACTTAACTGTGTTTAAATACACACACAAACACACACACACACACACACACACACACACTCGTGTGCTTTTGTACACATGTACTTTATACACATACACAGAAACACACACATACTATATATGTATGTATGTGTGTGCGTGCGCGTGCAGTGTGTGTGCATACAATGAATTATTTATAATAAACATAGTATAGTTGAGCATTATTAATGTATACATTCTGGTAAATGTTGCTCAATGATTTACTTGGTCACTGTCGCCATAGCCCGCCTTAGGCATAGGCCAACTAGGTGCCCGCCTAGGGCACCGGTCTAGAAGGGGCACTTTTCTAGTATTTATTTGTAGTTAGACCAGGATGGGGGCACCAGGTAGAGTGGTGGGGGACACCGTGGAACCCTTTTGCCAAGGGCACCAGTTGACCCAAGGCTGCTGCTGACGGTCACAAATTGACCAACACTGCATGTGCAACACATAGCCAATGTCTTTTGTCAGTGTTTTTTTCTTTGTATTGCCAAGTCCATTTAATAATTGTTATCTTTGACAGTGTAGCCTAAGTTATGACTGAAAAGGGTCTTGGAACCAGTTCACTTTCCTGGTTACCAAAATATAAATATGAAATTGAAAAAAGGAGGGTGAACATGACTGAAATAATTGATGAACTAGTAAAGCACATTTTAAGTCTGCATCATTCATGAGAGAAACATCCTCCCACTGAAGGCATTGGGAAGTAGCAGACAAAGTTTACAGTCCTGCTGCTTGTCACTTGTAAATATACACTAAGGATCATTTACTGCAGTGAGAGTTTTCACACCTCCGCATGAGAGTGTGGGGGAGGGTTTGTCAAATCCTTTAAGGATGACAAAAGACTCCTCTTACAAAAACCTGTTATTTATCTACTTTCTTTTTCTGCAAGTAGCCAACGACTATTTATAGCATAGAACAAGCTCTGATAGATGAAGCCCAATCAGGTAAATATAGAAGCAGCTCTGTTACAGAAGGTATGTTTTGATGACGGTGCTTCACAGTCCTGCCATTCAGTCTTGATGGCATGAGAAAACAGCACCACTTCCTTATGTCTAGCACGAGTCCTATAAAAGAGGACTTGAAATATATTCTGGGAAGAAGGAATGAAAGCAAGAAAACAAGATCACGTTACCAAGGCAGGCCTCATCATCTGCCATTTTGAGAGAAACGCATTAACATTGTAAAAGAAGCACTTAGCCTAGTACCTACCTATGAACCTATCGGCCCAAGGGCCAGCGCAAGCCTAGCCAACAAGGTTCCCTGGCTTACGCCACCCAAGAAAGTTATTTTCCTGTGTCACTGTCGAGCAGAGACACAGAAGTGATCCCCGGGGTGTATTTCCTATTTCCCATCCACTCATCAAGATTTTTCTTGAAGACTGCTAATGAAGAACTTTGCTTGACATAGATGGGTAGCCTGTTCCAGAGTATGGGAAGTCTTTGGGATAGGAATCTATCCCTCCAGCATGTCCTGTTTATTGTGGTGACGAGGTTTAGGTCCCTAGAGCGTGTAGCTCGGAGGGATTGGGATTTCTTTAGGTGTAGCATGTCCAACAGCTCTGGGCTTGACATAGCTTTATATGTTAGGCAGAGGTCACCTCTGAGTAGGCGATATGCTACGGAGTAAAGCTGGAGTTTTTTGAGGCGGTCAGTGTAAGGCATTTGTTTGAGTCCAGTAATCCTCTTTGTGAGGTACTTCTGTGGCCTTTCCAGCTGCTGCAGATGTCTTGTGAGGTACATTCCAAAAGGGGCATTGTACTCTATAGTAGGTCTAATGAGAGTCGAGTAGAGGGGGGAACGATGACCTCTTTTTCCTGGATGAGAACTCTTTTATGATGAGGTGTGCCACGTAGAAGGACTTCCTGACTACTGTGGCGATGTGACTACAAAGGAGAGACTACTGTCCACCTGGGTCCCAAGGTCTCTTATCACGCATTCGGTGTTAAGTAGATTGCTGCCTATGTGGTAGTTCATGGGTACAAAGTTTTTACCACTTGGAGTGGTTTTGAGGCATTAAAATAGCTCAAAAACAGATACAATTAAAAAAATATGCTCTTTGAGTTCTAAGGTAGAGTTTTCCTTTAATCACAGGCATTCAGGTCTGCTGCCTTTTTCCATCAAACTGCTGCTTTCCCATAAGACTTTTGGCTTCTCTGCTCTTCTTTCCTATAACCAATACCTAAATAACAAAAAACTCTCAGAAGCAAATAAATAAAACACACACAGAACTGGAACCTCCAGGCTGAAAAGAATGAAACAGTTGAAACGAGTGGAGTCCAAAACTTTTAATGGTGCTTCCAAGAAGCCGCTGCAAGTGCATGAAGTCTGCCTCATTTGAATCAGACTCCCCCAGGGACCAAAGATAATTCGATGCTGCTCTTGCATCTCTTTCCTTTCAAAATTCTGCCAACGAAGTGGAACCGGAGATGGAAGTAGATTGTTTGGGTTCCAGCCATAATGGGCCAGCTAGTGCAGCTCTAGCCTAAATAACAAAAACTCTCAGAAGCAAATAAAACACACACAGAACTGGAACCTCCAGGCTGAAAAGAACAAAACAGTCACACAAGTGGTGTCCAAAGCTTGTAATGGTGCTTCCAAGAAGCTGCTCCAAGTGCATGAAGTCTACCTCATTTGAATCCGACTCCCCCAGGGACCAAAGGTTCCAGTTCTGTGTGTGTTTTATCTATAACTAATACCTCTTGGAATAGTTTGAAATAGAATTGTTAAGGTAATTTTAAGAACTTTAAATAGTTGTTGCAATTACTGTAGTTAGAATAGTTAATCCAGCAAGTATTTTTTTTGTTATAACTATCTACTTGCAGTTCTCCATTGAAGCTTGTTGTTTGGTGTGTTTTGCTGTATTTGTTGCTGTTGGATTTGACTTCCATTATCATTGAGAAGATGTTTGATAAACCTTAAGCCTTTAAGAACTGCTCAGACTGTGGACATAAAATGCTGACGTTCATAAAAAAATGTGTGTATTGTCTTGGACTGGAGCATCTGCAATCGGCTTGTGACTACTTTAATCTTAGGGCCGTAGCCAATCACAGAAACAAATTGATTTTGAAAGGGCTTCTTCCAGCCTCTTCATCCTCTTCTGTAGGGGCTCAAACCTCCTCAAAAATTCATATTGGATCTTCAGAGTCCAGGAAGGTGCCCTCACAAGACCTCAGAGGCTTCCTCGGAGCCTCCTGTGAAATCTGCCAAAACTTTGTATCTGACTGCTTCAGATCTCTACACCATTGGATTCAAGACGTTCCTGTGATCCAACCAGTACAGTCACCATTTTAGAGTCTCCTGGACTGTCCACTTCAACTCGGATCCGAGAGTTACGAGCCAGACACTTGAGTACTCATTCCAGACAGTCTCCCCTCCTTTGCCTGCCAAGTTATTGCAGACTCTGAACAAACACTCAATTGGCATCGATAACTTCCTCAAGGTCCTCTAGGAGTCTATAGAATGTGGACAGGATGATGCAGAGATTCCTCAAAGCTTAAATTCTGATGAAGGTCTTGTCAACTCCATCCCTTCTTGGATCTGTGAGTGTTCCCATCAAACTTATTCAATCTCCTCCTCAGATCTGACCACCAATTTCAGAATCCCAGGGTATTGGATACCTGAGGGAGTCGGTGTCCTGAGTGGAGGAAGCTACCTTCCTCGACTCAGATTAACCTGACCAGCCCTGCTCAGATTTTGTCTGATCAGAGCTGGTCTCTCATACTAGATGGTGTTGGCTCCAGGGGTCAGCTCCAATGTTGTTGAATCTGTCCCTTCCTCTCGGCACTTCGGTTCTCAACAGCTGTGGTCCGATTCTGTCTGCGGACCATGGATCGGGGTTGTCCCTGTCTTCTCTTCCTTGACTGTCTCAGCTCTTTGGGAGATTGGGAGGGGTTCCCCTGGTCTGTCAGCTTTCCGGATTATAGAACTGGATTTCTTCTTACAGATCTAACCTCTCTCCTCTCTGAACCTCCCTGTTGTGCTGCACTGGATGAACCTCCCTGTTGTGCTGCACTGGCTCTGAGTGCTGAGCCCACCATGCCTAGCCAACTCCGAGAAGTCCCCCAAGATCTTTCACCGGAGGGAACCCCCCCCCCATTCTTCCAGTACCTCCTGTGAACATCCCTTAGAGAGGAGGCCCATCATAAGAAGACATGCAAATGGATGCAAATGCACTCCCTTATGGAGTTCCTCAGTAAAGACACTAACTTTGAGAGAGAAGGATCACAAAGATCACCACCTAAGGACGTCTCCTAAGAGACATCTTAGAGACCCTTAGGTAGAGAGGTGGTTGGTCGACCCAAACTCCTCCTTCTGAGGAGGTGTTTTTGGAGGCTTTTGGAACGGGCCTGTCTGTCTTTGGTGACCCCCCCCCCCCACCACACACACACAGTGGACAAATTCAGTGATTTTCATTTCCCAACAAACAGAGGAACTCTGGGTAGCTGCTGCCACAACCACAGAAGGAGCTAGTCGAACTGAGCTCTTCTGTCCATCCACTGAACAGGGAGTCCAGCGCAATAGACAGATTTGGTAAGCGCATTTACCCCTCATCTGTCTTTGCACTGAGGTTGTTAAAACTGTTTGGCACATTTCATCCCTTTTGCAAAGAGATCTGGTCAAGGAGCTTTCCAACTCTCTGGCAGAGACCATGTTGGAAGAGGACTTCCAAGAAAGTGTCTCCCCAACTGGCAGCTCTTTCTTTCATAACAAATTTCTCCATGAGACTCCTCTCCCATTCTGTGGAGGGCACTGTGAAGATAGGTGAAGGCTGCCAGCCTAACCAGTTACAATTTTGTAGATAATTCTGTCATTTGTAAATTTTAATATAAGCCGCAAGCTTGTTCTCTTAAATGGGAAAAAATGGTGTTAAATGTGGAACTGCAAAAATGTAACAACAGTGCACTCTGCTGTAACAAAGCTGACAAGTCAATTCTTTGATGTCAAAGCTCCGAGCTGATATGTCCGGATGAAGGAATTCTGTCTATTGTTTTGAGACCAGAGTTTAATTGCTAGAATTTGCATGTATAATTTCTTTTATTGCTCTGGCTTCCTGACCAGCTGCAAGATCAATAGGGCCATTAACCTCCGAGTTCTGTTAGCCCGGTAACCAGAAAGAAATGATGTAATCTGAAATGAATCAGTGGCACTGTGCTATCAATTTAAGAAGAGAAAGAATGAGAGCATTTGTCTTGAACATCCAACATCACCAGCGCACTCCCTGTGTCTGTATACAAGTAGGATCTTAGACTTTAGTGTTTCTCCTAGATATAGCTAGGAAATAGGAAGATTAGACTAGTTTGTTTTTTCTGTGATGGCAGAACTTTTCTACTGTATTATTTTAAACCTTTCTCTGTGATCTCTGAACTCTTGACTTTCACTGTGTAGGAAGAAGTACTGTCTTGTGTTTTTATTGTTTATTATTAAATATTTTTTAAACCTTTCAACTGTGGCTGCTTTGTGTAAATGATAATTTGAGCTCTAGAATACATTGCATGTATATAGTGATACTGTACCAAGTCACTCCAAATAAGCTTAGCTGTTCAGTCACACTACCATTTGGATAATATTATTGCACAGTAATAATTAGACACCCTTTAAGGGCCTTTGCGTAGCTGATAAATGTTAGTGGGTGGTGGCAAGTGGTACTACCGTATAGTCTGGGTAAAGGGGCACAGCTGGAGAACCTGTGTCAGCCTTCCCCGGGAGTGCCTGTGTGGTTATATAAATTCTTATCTCAAGGTGTGTGCGTCAGCTACTTGGGCAGGGACACAAAGCACTGGTTGGACAGAGAGTGTGCTGGAGGTTTTAGTTTGCCCACTAGGTTGAGATCTGGACCCTATAGCTGTGCCAGTGGGGAGTCTTATTGGGGAACTGGAGAGAAAGGGAGAAACCAGCCCTAGACTGACTGTGATTTCTGTGTGCTCTTAAGGGAAATTGTACTTTGCTATGCGTGTATTTATTATCCTTTCCGTATATGGACGCCCCTCACTGGTGTTAGTGGTGAGGATTGAGGCTCCTTGATTGCTGGGCCAGTGCACTGGTGTCACAGGCACCTCATGGGCAGCCAGCTCAGGTATCGGTATTAGAAGACATGCCTAAATGAGGCTTTGTGACTTCATGGAACCCTTCAAAGCATCAATTGTTTATGCCTCTCTTGATGGCTGTTCCTTGTTCGAGCCGTCTGTAAAAGGCACTGTAACCTGCTGCGAACAGGAAGGAAAGACTCTGTCTGCTGTGCGGATTGTTTTCTACCCCCAAACCTTCTTACAACCTAGTTCATTTCTGGAGAAACAAGGCTCAGTTCTGAAAATCGCAAGGATTTTATCAGGATCAACACAGGGTTTCTTCCCTGTGAAGCAGAGAAGGACGTTTTTAATGGTAGACACCATCACAGAAGCAAGGGGGTCAACAGTCTAAGGGCTTCAGGGAACCTTTTTTTTGACAACCCTATCAGTGCTGCTGAAGTGCTGCCCTACTGCTCATCTCTAGAGAGAGTCGAGGGGTCATTTGTCACAGCACCTAGGCTCCTGGACCAATGTGACAAAAATGCATGGATGCTAAGCATGATATCCAGAGGCTGTTATATTACCTTTTCCTTTCCACCTCTAGAAAGGCAGAAGAAACTCCCTGATGTACCACCCAGTCAGTGGGAGTACGCAGCATTACAGGTTCATAAACTGTTACAAAAAAAGTTATGCAAGAGGTCCCAGCCAAGCAAAGGGGATTTGGAACTTACTCCTGTAGAAAACCGGGGACCCAAGATCAATTCTGGATCTAAGCAGGCTGAATCTATATGTAAAGAAGTGAAAGTTTTGGATGGTTACAGTACAGGCCATCCTATCGCTGCTGCTCATGGATGATAGGATGTGCTCTGTAGACTTTCAGGATGCGTACTATCACACCAAAATAGACAAGACACTCCTGAAGTCATCTGCACTTCAGGCTGGGAACCAGTCATTACCATTTCAGAGCTCTGCCCTTTGGACTCCCCACAGCTGCCCGGGTGTTTACGAAATGCATTGTATAGTCACAGTTCACGAGACTGAAAGGATTCCAGGTGTTTCCATGTCTGGGTGGCTGGCTTCTATCTGCTCCAACCAGGCATCAACTTAAAGGCAGGAATTACCTGTTTCAGATGTTCAGTTTTCTTAGTATCACCATAAACCTTGCCAAATCAAACCTGACTTCTGTACAAAATTTGGAATTCATTGGTGCTGTTCTATATAATACACACCAGGTGGCATTATCTCCACATCGTATAATAACTTGATTTCTAAGTTATTATACGATGTGGCATTACCTCCACATCGTATAATAACTTAGAAATCAAGTTAAAGACATACTAGCTCTTCCATCTCCACCTGCAAATTTGATACTTCAAGTTAATGGCTTCATGTCAGCTGCCATCATTCTAGTCACCTTAGCAATGTTTTTTTATGCGAGTTGGACATAGGCTGTTCAGTGGTCTGTTCTTTACCAGCCTTTATCTGTTCCTGTCGCACTAACTGCAGTTTGCAAGCATCATCTTCAATGGTGGATTCTTTCAGGCAACCTGTTCCTCAGCAAGCTGTTCCTTTTTCCTCCCCCCCTATGGCCACTGTGACCACAGACACTTCCCAAGTGGGGTGGGGAGGTATTTCAAGGGAAAGAATGTCCAAGGTACATGGACTTGCATGGAAACCAGGTTGCGTATCAAAGTTCTGGAGGTGAGAACAGTAATTTTAACATTGCAAGCCTTTTGAGACATTCTCCCTTTAGGAAACATTGCAGTTCATATGACAATATGTCAGTAGTCTGGTATATCAACAAACAAGGAGGAACTCTTTCATATCTGCTTTGTAGAGAGGCCATGAGAGTCTAGGAATGGGCGACATCTTCAGACTGCCTTTTACTTGCAATACACATATCAGGGAAATCCAACGTTCTTTCGGATAAACTCAGCAGGTCCATCCTAACTCCTCACAAGTGGTCCCTCAGTCAATTAGTAGTAAATCTGATTTTCAGCCTTTGGGGCAAACCTTGCTGCTGTCTGTTTGCCTATCCCCATTACAACAGTGCAGCAAGTACTTCACTCTGATCCCCCCTCCAGGGGAATCCCCGAGAGATGCTGTGGTTCACAATTGCCCTTGGGTCTCCTGTATGCTTACCCCCATCTTCTGCTGATCTGAAGCTCATGCAGAAAGCCAGAAGGCTGAAGAGATCAGTTATCCTCATTGCCCCCTACTTCTCTTTCAGATATGGTTCTCCTTTCTATGGTCTCATCTGAAATATCCTCCATGAATTCTGGAGCCCAGACAGAGTCTCCTATCTCACTTACTAGAGTCAACATCCCAATCTCCACACCCTCCAACTAATCATATGGTTTCACTTATTCCAGTAATTTGTACAAAGGTCCAGGCTTGCTTTCCCCGTTAGTGACATAGTTTTAGCTTCCCAAAAAGCTTATACTGAAGTGTACAAAAGGAAATCGAAAAGCTTGGCTATTGGGCTTCCTAAGAAAATCTTAATTCCGTCTCGGCCCCAGATTCATCAGTCGTCCTTTTTTCTTATCTCTCCTTTTAAGAAAGCTAGTTTTTCCACCATAAAACTTCAGCTGGCAGCTATATCCAACTTTCACACTGGAAATGTTTCAGGATCCCTTTCTGCTTCTGGATTATGCAAAGCATTCATGAAAGTGATGTTTTCTACTTAGCCCCCCTTTATAAAGGATCCTTCTTGTCCTTGGAATCTCGTTGTTATTCTTCAAGGCCTTACCCAAAAGTCTTTTGAACTAGCGAGTGATTATGAAATGAAATTTCTTTCTTGGAAAACTATCTATCTGATGCTGATCTTCATTTATCCTTGACCTTTCGGTACTGTGTTTTGATCCTCAGACCTCGCTCTGCCATTACACAACTAGCGGCAGCCAAAAACTCTCTAGCTAAGACTTTACCCACAGTATCCCTCTCCATATTACCTCAGATGTCGTTTGTCACACTTGTCAAAAGGTGTCCATTTTCTCTCGCAGTTAAATAAAAAAAACTTTCATTGTTAATAACCAATCTTTATGTATTTAATTATTTTGTTTGTGTGTGTGATATATATGTGTGTGTGTGACATTATATATTTGTGTGTGTATGTATATATATATATATATATATATATATGTATGTATATATATATATATATATATATATATATATATATATATATATATATATATAAAAAAATGTTCATCTGCTTTTACTGTACTTGTGTTTCTACCTACTTCATTTTACTTTTGCATCATCTTAAAAATACTCAATTGTATTTATTACTGCTTGGTGTAACTCATTCTAAGCCTTTTGGTTTAAACACTTGGGCTTTGGACCAGTTGTTTTGCACTGAGAGGGTTTGTGGTCTGCACTGTTGTGGCAGAACAGGTAGCTTACATCCTTCCAGGTTGGGAACTGCTGATTGAGGGCTCAGTGTCTGTTATTCTAAAAGTGTATTAATTCTGGTTTAAGCACTTGGGCTTTCAGGCCAGTTATTTTACATTAAGAGGGTTCGTGGTCTGCACTCTTGTGGGAGGAGAGGCTGGACTCTGCCCTTCTGAGCTGGGAATTTCTGGTTAAAGGCTTATAGTGCATGCATATCTGAACTGCTTCTTACTGAAGTTGGTGCGCCTTGTTTGCTGTGGCATAGACTGGATTCGGGCCTGCTGGATCTAGCGTTGTTTGTGTAACTTGAGCACTAATCCAGACATTCTCTAAAGTATTCAATTGTATTTATTACTGATAAAATACAAAAAGTACCACAGCAACCTTGGTGAAACAGCAGAAAATGCCTGAACGCACATTTATTTTGACAAAAAAATCAAGCGTTTTCGCCACAAGCCTCTTGTGGCTTCATCTGAGTTTACAAGTAAAACACTTCAAAGACCTGTCTTAAAAACATGTAGACAGGAAATGACATACATAATTAATCCATTAAAAATTCTTAATTTAACCACTTTAAAAGCATTATAAACAACAAACTAGAACTCATATATCAAATAATTGTACAGCTTAAAATTGAAGTTAAAATGTTTCCTTGAATTTGCAAATGCTTACACCCTAAAATACATATCTAGGGGGAGAAATGTATGTGTGTATAATACCCTTAATAAAATAAACAACATAAATTCACCATCCATCCGGGAAAATAAATTAGA